>NC_064861.1:49111311-49288811 GCF_024139225.1 Suncus etruscus
CACCATGAATACGAGCTGAAATAACTTATTAATATGAAGTTAAGCTTCAGACAGAAAATATTATAAGTGAAAAGGAGTGTTAGTGCATAATGAAAAGGGATTCCATTCTCAAAGAAGACAAAAGCATTAATAACTTTATACCTAGAGTAAATGGACAAATTCCTTATAAAGTACATTTTACCAAAACTAGCATAAGAAAAATAAAAATTCTAGTAATTTTATATAGATTTTCAAAATTAACTTTATAATTAAAAACCTTTAGACAAAGAAAACCCATGCCCAGATGGTATTACTAATTAGTTGTAGCAAAGGTTTCGGAGAAAGTGATTATTAGTCTTAAATTCCTTAAACAAGAGGAAGAAAGCCCTCTTCCAAGTTTTAAGAGGCCACATGATCCAAAAAACAAACTCTAACAAAGATATTGCCAAAATAAAAAATAAAGTAGCTATAGTTTAATATCCTGCATGTATAAATATATAGGTTGTTTTGTGACATCATTTTAAAAATAAAATTCAGCATTATAGGAAAAGGATAAATGTTGCTTATAAATGTTATAAATGGGACTTATGGCAGGATTGCAAGCTTGGTTTCATATTAGAAAATCAGTTTAATTAATCATATTTACAAGATCAAAGAAAAAATTAACATCTTAATTGATGCAAAAGTCTATTTTCTTACTAGCTGTAAAAGACATTTGTGAAAAATTTTAACTTAGAAAAATAATTTCATGAACATGATCATGAGCATATATGAAACACCCAGTTAGTGCAGTACTTAATAGATATTGACTGTAAATTCAGGAACTAAATGTCCAATTTCTGTATCTATGTAATGCTATCCTTGAGGTCTTAGCTAGTCCAGCAATGTAAGAAAAAAAATGCAGACAAGTAGAAAAGAATGAAATCAAAAGTTTCCTTTTCAAAGATGCCATGATTATATTTATCTAATTCTAAAGGATGCAGTCCAAATATGTTGTCATTTTGTTGTTGTTGTTGTTGTTTTTATAATTTTTATTTTGACCATATTGGCTTACATATCTTTCACAGTAGTATTTTAGGTACATATTAACATTGAATCAGGGGAATTCCCATCACCAAATTTGCCCTCCCTCCACCCCCCCCCCCCCGTTTCCATCCTGCATCCCATATCCACCCCCCTCACCCTCCCCCCGGGCTGCTAGAAAAGTGGTCCCCTTTGTGTCTAGCTTACTACTTAGTGATTATATATCTGGTTGGTCCTGGTACCCTCCTTTATTTCCCTCTCTGTTTGAGAGGCGGAACTAGATAGTTCAAGTTATGTGGTTTTGTTTGAAGAAAGAAAAAGCAATGAAGTGGGGTAAAAATCAAATAAGACGAAAATGGTTGTAGTCCTTCTAGACTAGAGGCTCTCAACCTCAGTTTCAGAGAGGACAGGAAAAAAGGAATTGAAATACCACAACAATGCAAAAGGAGATATCAAATAAAATATTCAGTGAGTGAGCACTTTTGAAAAATTAAACTATCAAAACTTAAAAAAATGAGTTAAGCAGTCATAAAGATCGATATCAATGTATAAAATTCAATTACATTTATATTTTTACCAAAAACAATTAGAAAGCTAAATATAAAAGCAATTTTAATTTAAATTTACAATCACAGTAAAATCATAAGGGTACTCAGAAGCAAATATAAAGTTAAACAAAATATTCTGAAAATGAACATATATTAAATAAAAAACTGACCAGTGTAATACTCTTAAGGACTGCAAACTTAAAATTGCTGATATGGCCTGATAATTAATATTAACTTGATATGAGTTTCCACAAAATAATCTATAGATTCTGTATTATTTCAATAAAAAATTTCCAGAGACTTTTAGCACACATTAACAAACCAAACATTACATGTATAGCATATATAATCCTATACACATGGTAAAGCAAAGAAGTAGCAGATAATTGCAAAAAGAGAACAACAAATTTGGAGGATTTGTATCACCTGCTTTCAAGACTTAATAGAAAAAAACACAAATAAGATACAGTTTTTTGCATAAAGAAAGACAAGTCAATGAAACAGAATTAAGTCCTGAAATAAATTCACTACATGGTCAATTGATTTTCAGCAAAGACGTGTGTATGTGCGCATGCACACACACACACACACACACACACACACACACACACACACACATACATCCAATACAAAAAAATTATGCTTGAGCAAGTAGTCATCCATATTAGGAAAAAAAACAACCTTTATTTCTTCCTCAAATATACATATAAATATTAGACTCAAGCATAGGAGATCTTAATTCAAAACTGGAAGCTACATAGCTTTGCTATCTTCTAAAAGAACACATAGGAAAATATCTGCTGTCTGGAAGTTGAGAACGATTATTTTCATAGGACACAATGTCATTTTAAAAATTGTAAATGGCACATGATCAAAATTTCAAATTTCTGCTTTTCCAACACCATCATTAAGGAATTGAAACTGTAAGACAGAGATTTAGAGATAAAACTATGCTAAAGTATCTTATTTCTATTTCTGTTTCAGGAAAGACTTGCAGCATTCTCTCCTTTCATTTTCAAAGGGTGTTTTCTGACAAAGGAATTACCTAGAATACACAAACCCCACTAATGAATAATAAAAAGAAAACGCAAAGCCTGGAAACAAATATAGGACCACCAACTAGTGAATTTATAAACAAATGGCAGTATATTTACACAATGGAGTACTCCGTGGTAGTTAAAAAGGAATACATTTCTGCATGAACCTCAAATGCATATTTTTCAAGCAGAAGAATACAAACAAAAAAAAGAGTGCTCACTGTAAGCTGCCATACAGGGAGTTGGAGAGCAGGAATTTCTCATGTGGTCATGAAAATAAGATCGCCTTGGGGAGTGGGCCTGGCTGCAAAAGTAGAAGGAGGCAAGCTAGGAGTGGGGAAATATTTTGTATTCATTTGGTCAGACTTATTTGTATAAATGCTAAAAGCCTGTGCATTTCATTGCATATAAATCATGATGGAGTTTTTAGAAAAAAAATTTCTTTTTTTTTTTTTTGCACCTTAATGATCAGTGAAAGAAGTCAATCATGACTATGATTCCATATGTTACATTAAAAAAAGACAAAGTCAAAGACCTATTTCTTATAGTGGAATTATTTTCTAAACAAGAATTCATGAGGTTGTTGTGTTTCTGGAGAGTGGGATGACCCTATTTTTTCTCCACCAACTTTAAAATCTGAGCTGAACTAATTTCAATAAAAACTGAAATGGAAAAAAAATCACACCCATTTTCAAAATGTTGATATAAACTTCAAAGATTGCTGAACCTCTCTTCAGACAATTGCCTCTGGTGGGTGAGTTGGCAGACACAACAGGTCCCTTGACTACTGGTTGTATAATTTGGGCCACCTTAGTACTACTAAACAAGATTTTAGACCATGAGGTAAAACCCAGCAAGCTTGACAGTGCTTTGGAAAAGTGTATGTGGAATACTGTAACGGAATAAATAGATTTGTGACAGAAACCCAACCTTTGCTCCCTAATTACACTCTCACGTTCTCCAAATCGACACACATGTTAAGTCAAATGAAATTCTCTCTATCCAATGAATCAGAAGACATCGGACTACAAGGCCAGTTCTTCTTCCATGCCAAAGAGGAAACTCAAGGACTGCAAAAGCTTAGCCATCCCAGAGCTGTCATCTCAGTTCATTGTTTCAAGGTTAGACCATTTTGTTTTCACACATCTCTTCTTTCTGAGCTCTGTTGTAATATTTACAGAAAAAGGCAATGCTGGTAAACAGTTTCACACAATGAGGTGTGAGAGTTGATAGGGTCCTATTCAAGCTCTGAACTCCCCTGATGAGCTGCCAAAAGTTGTTATGAATGGCCCGCCTGACAGGGTGATGACTGATAAAGGAAAAACAAACAGCTCGGGTAATTCATGAAAACATGCAGCACCAAGACAACTCAAAGTGGCGAGTGACAGTTAAGATAATGGAATTTTGGAAGCTTTACTTAAGGGGTCCTCTCTATACAATTATTCTCTTAATAGATTCTTCCTTAATGTAGCTTGGTCTTCAGTTTTTTTTCCACAGGAAAATATTTATGACCACTGTTGGTCATAATGTTCAAGGTGCTGGCCTTGAACTTTTATACAATGGTCACTTTTCCATACAATTTTCTTTACCCAGAGCAGAAAGGATTTTAGTTGAGACCTCTGTCTGCCATTTAGAGAAATCTCTTATTTCCATTTTTATGAGTAAAAAGATTTGAGGCATTCTTCCCTCGTTTCTTTCATTTCTTAGCCATTTTGCTGCAAAAGTTTGATTAGAAAATAAATATGGGTTTATACACTCAACTGCTAATATTTTAAAGGAGGACAATTTAAATGTGGTTGAAGTCAATTTGCCATTCACATAGCTTATTTGGGGTTGATTTTCTTAAATCAGGCATGACCAAGCAAGAAAGTATCAATTTGTGTATGTTTTGTCTTTGAATCCAATGGGTTTTGGTGAAGTATATTGTGGTTTCTGTAAAAATGGTCTATTTCTCAATGTTTTCAAAAGCAGAAATATAAAGATATATTATAAAGCATGTATATGCACACACTTAAATCCTACCAGATCATGTGCTCGGAGAAAAGAAAGGAGGAAGGGAGAGGGGGAGGGAGTCAGGGAGGGAGAGAAATGAGGAAGGGAAGGAAATAGGGAAGAAGGAAGAAAGGAAGGAAAGAATTAAGTAGGGAGGAAAGAAAGAAGGGAGTGTGGGAGGAAGAAAGGAAGGGAAGGAGAAGGAAGGGAAGGGAGGAAAGAAGGAAAAGGAAGAAAGGAGGGAGGGAAGAAGGAAAAAGTAGGAAGGAGGGGAAAAGGAAAGAAGAAAGAAAAGAAGGAAGGAAGGATGGATGGATAGATGGATGGATGTTGGGAAATTTGAGATCTTTGATCTTGAGAGCTGGAAACAGGTCTGTGGACTAGCAGTTTGTTAGAAATGCAGACACTCAGTATTACCCTAGCCCTCAACTGAATCAGAATTTGCATTCTAACAAGATCCCCAGTGATTTATATGCATATCAAGGCAAAAGATGCTCTAGAAGTTAGACTGTTTTCTTTAATAGTTCAAGTTTCACAGCTGTGAAAGTTAATATAGTAAATGGTCCATGTTTTGTAGAAGTTAAAATGAAACCAAATGATTTAAGGATACCTTTAATAAGTAATGTCCTTATTGAAGTGTTTACCCAGCCCCTCTCCCCAACCTTAAATTTATTTTTTTTAACTTTATTGATTGATTGGTTTAGGGGCCACGCCCCGTGGCACTCAGGAGTTACTCCTGGCTCTGCACTCAGAAATCACCCCTGGCAGGCTGGAGGATTATATGAGATGTCCGGAATAGAACTAGGTCCCTCCTGGGTTAGCCACATGCAAGGCAAATGCCCACCACTGCGCTATTTCTTCAGCCCTCTCATTCAAATTTCTTATTTTTCTTTTTCCCTTGAAAAAGTCATAGCATGTCCTTGAGCTCACTCAGCCTCTTCTGGAACTCCATCCCTTCAGGGAACCCTTTCCTTGTATCCCAAACATATACAGACTCCTTGTTACTGGTCCAATGTTAAATGGGAGGCAAAATGCTAGAAACTGAATTTTAAAAAAGTCCATCACTATGTGATGCATATGCCCTTTAACCCAGCAACTCCACCATGAAGAATTTAATCTAGGAAAATACTTGCAGAAGGGCCTACGACCTCAAGGAGCAGCATGCCAGAAGGCTGGGCTGGAACCTGTAACAGTAGAGTCCAACCAAAGAAAACCAAGACATTATCAGCTGGACCAAAACATGCTGATCCAGAAAGATCTTGGAGATCTACTAGATATGGAGAGAAATGGAGAAGAGCAGCAGAAAACAGAGGAGAGTATACAACTTAACCTTTTAGATTCAGTAAACATACATATATAATCAGGGACGTATAAGTATATATAAACCACTAGAATGTACTTTTGTAACAAGGCAAAGAATGTGTTTTTTTAATAAATCACATATATTTTTTAATTTTCTAGAAACCTTTGTTCATGTGTATGCACTCATTGTAGTAAGCAAGAAATAATCCGCAATTGAAATTATAAGCTATTTTGTTTTATTAAGTCCTAGATATTTTATTGCTCCTTATTTGCTCAAGATCTTGAGATACTTAAAATGACCAGTGACTAACAAGTAAACAAACATGGATGAGCGTCTGATATAAATTATCAAATGTTTGGGGATAACTAAAACCTGGTGTAATGCATCATGACAGCACAACCATGTCTGGTTCCACCACATAATGAGCATGAAGTCATTAGGGGTTTTTATGGTCTATATATAGAAATTACTATTGTAGAAGCCTAGGCCTACCAGGGACCTTGCATCTGATATCTTTAATCCAGCACTTTTACTCAGCCCTCTTGTGAATTCCTCAGTCAGAAGATGAATCCAGTTTACGTAGATGTGTCCCAAATAGTACAGCCACAGGGCATTTGCCTTGCATGAAGCTGATCCAGAACCCACAGTGATTCGAATCCCTGCAGAGTCAGGAGTAATCCCTGAGCAGCTCTGAGTGTGACCAAAAAACAAA
This sequence comes from Suncus etruscus, assembly GCF_024139225.1. NCBI lineage: Eukaryota > Metazoa > Chordata > Mammalia > Eulipotyphla > Soricidae > Suncus > Suncus etruscus. The sequence goes on from NC_064861.1 coordinate 49,117,906, forward strand.
AACAAAACAAAAAAAGTGAGGGGAGCCTGAATGATAGCATAGTGGTATGCCTTGCACACGGACGACCCCTGGAACGGATGCAGGTTTAATCCCTGGCATCCCATAAGGTCCCCGGAGCCTGCCAGGAGCGATTTCTGAGCGAAGGCAAAGCCAGGAGGACTGCCGAGTGTGATCCCAAAACAAACAAACAAACAAAAACCTGAGGTTGAAAGCTTCTAGGACTCTGCCCATTTTCAGTTTATTTGATTTTTTATTTATTTTTATTTTTATTTATTTTACCCCCATTCTATTGCTTTTCTTTCCTTCAAACAAAACCACATAACTCGAATTATCTAGCTTCGCCTCTCAAATAGAGGGGGAAACAAGGGAGGGTACCAGAACCAAACAGATATATGATCACTAAGATCACTAATAGTAAGCTAGACAAAGAGGGGACCACCTACTCTAGCAGCCCCGGGGGGGAGGGGGGGGCTGATGGTGGGGGATATGGGTTGTAGGAAGGGAACGGGGATGGGGGGAGGACAAATTTGGTGATGGGTATTCCCCTGATTCAATGTTAATATGTACCTAAAATACTACTGTGAAAGATATGTAAGCCAATATGATCAAAATAAAAATTAAAAACAACAACAACAACAGGGGCCGGTGAGGTGGCGCTAGAGGTAAGGTGTCTGTCTGCCTGGCAAGCGCTAGCCAAGGAAGGACCGTGGTTCGATTCCCCAGCGTCCCATTTGGTTCCCCCAAGCCAAGGGCAATTTCTGAGCGTTTAGCCAGGAGTAACCCCTGAGCATCAAATGAGTGTGGCCCAAAAAACAAAAACAAAAACAGAACAACAACAAAACCCTAAAACCAGTTTATTTAGATGTCAGAGACTCAAGTCAAAACCAGTCTCTCCTGGGAAAAGAGAAGTGGGTTATCTGACCACAATCCTCTAAGAAGGAAAGGATTTCTATTTCCCAAGATATTCTTATCTAAATTTGGCTGAGGAAAAGAGAAGGGGAGAAGACCAACATCCATTTCAGGAGATTCACTCAAATTTGTGCTTACCATCACTTGGAGGCTAGAGAAGTAAGAAGACAGGAAATCAGTTTGTGTCTGGGGCCCAATCAGCTGTAGAGTGCTTAGGGGGCTGTTCCCAGTGGTTTTCAGCAGATTGTGTAGTGTTGACACATAGGCAGGCTTGTGTGGCAGTCCTCTGAGCTTATCTGGCTAGAAAATGAGTGTAATGTTAGCTATGATTACTATCGTGTTTGTGAGTCGAGAAGTATTATAATTTGGCATCGTTCCAATCCTAGCCAAAAAGATACTAGACAGGCTAAAAGTGCTGTGCAGTCATAGACAAGAGTGTAAAGTTCTAGAACAATCATAAATTATGTAACAGCACTTCAGATTACTTATTCTCCAGATGTCAGAACAGGTTGCGTTTTTCTTTAGTAATAAGAAACCTTAAAATATCAGTGGCTAAATACATAGGTGCTTATTTTGCTCAAAAAAAAAAATCCCTTGTGAATTAGAAGATATATGAGGTGTCTATCTGTTCTCCAGGTGAAGACTCCATACCTGCAAGTGACAGAGTTAGCTAAATAAACAGCTCTTAGAGACACTAAGCCAGGGGAAGAAAGGAAAAGGCACACTCTTGTATGTCTTGCCTGCCAAGATTTCTGCCATAACTATTTACTAATAGCTCATTTCTAGGGAGTTGGGGACCAAAGTCTTTACAAAATGAGACTTATCTAACACACAGAATTGTCTTAGTTAATAAAATGACAATAATATTGACCTTATGATGTAAAGTCAAAGACCAAATAAGGATGCCTGGGAAGTATATGGTGCATAGGAAACACTCAACAAGTGGTATTTAATTATTTTCCATGAAGCCATTAACTCTGTTTGTTGGGGTCACTGGAGTGTTTGTTAGTCATGAGGACATCAGATGTTCAAGCACCATTGTGTTGGGAGTTTGTATGCTTATCAGTATGCCCATTTATCATAGGAGGAATCTTGGTTTTGGGTTATGGTTCTTGGTTACAGGGTATCATGGGGCAGTAGAACTTGTTGGGAAAAAGGCCTTGTGATCACACCTAAGCAGTCAGAGCCCTGTAAGATACATATAAAAAGGTACAGTATAGTCTTTTCCTGGACTTAAATCAGCTGCTAACAAAACTCAGTTAAAGTCCAATAATGTTTTATATGAGCAATGAACTTAACTTTTCTTTTCTTGCTTTTTGGATTATACCTGAAGGTGCTCAGGGATTACTCACTCAGAGTAATCAGAAATCACTCCTGGCAGGCTTGGGACCATATGGGATGGTGGGGATTGAACACAGGTTGGCCACATGCAAGGCAAACTCCCTACCCACTGTATTACCACTCTGGCCCCATAAAACTTTTTAACAAAACTTTTAATGAAAGGGATGGTATCTCTCTACCAATTTATTTTAGGTTTGAGCCCACACTTTTGAAGTGCTTGGGAGATACTCCAGGTTGTGCCCTAGGGATCACTTGGTATCAGGGATAGGACACAACATGCAAAACATGAGCTCCAACCCTTTGAGCTATCTCCCCAGCCCAGATCTTCGTTCTAAGTACTATATCTCATTTGTTTTGCTATCATATGTATAAGTACCACATGAGATAAAGGGAGAAAAGAGAAACAATTATTAATATTACATCAACCCTGGAATTAGTTAATATAATCCTATTACTACCTTCAACATTCCTACTTTATAGATTGCATAACCCACATTGGTTGATGCACTGAGGCTATAAATGCTCACTCATCCCAACATCTGGCCTGTTATTCTTGTTGAACAGAGACAGAGGCTGTGACAACAATCTGCAGAGGCGGTCAGCACAACCTTCCAGAGCAGTCTAAGAAACAAGTGTATCAGACTTTCTCCACACTAAAGACATGGATTGACATTTAGAACTCCTTTATAACTCCCTTAAAAAGACACTAAAGACAAAATCCTTCCCTTGAAGAGTTCTATATTTTCAGCAGTGATCTTCTACTAGTATTATTTGTGATAAGCAAATAATACATATTGCATAACATAATAAAATAAATTATATTAAATATTACAAATCAAAATAATTGATGTAAGCTAGGCAATCATTTTACTTTTTCTTTTTTTTTTTTTTTTTTTTTTTGGTGGTTTTTGGGTCACACCCGGCAGTGCTCAGGGATTATTCCTGGCTCCAGGCTCAGAAATTGTTCCTGGCAGGCACGGGGGACCATATGGGACGCCAGGATTCGAACCAATGACCTCCTGCATGAAAGGCAAACGCCTTACCTCCCATGCTATCTCTCCGGCCCCCTCATTTTACTTTTTCTAAATAAAAATGAGGATCATTTTTTATAATAAAACTATTTAAAAAATAAAAATCTTTTTATTTTTATAATAAAAGAACTAGATTTATCAGTAAATAGACAAAGCACTTCTGCTATTTTGTAATGAATTTGCTTTTGCTTCAATTTGTTCTTAATAAATGAAGAGGATGGCAGCTGCACATACAGAACCACCCTACAACTGCCACCATACCTGCCAATGGCCAGGCTTCACTGATTTTCCACTAATCTTTGTAGAAACTCCTAATTGCCAAAAACCCTAGATATGCCAGTTTTGTGGCTGACATCTCCAGGGAAGGTTCAGAGCCAGGGTTGGCCACCACACATCTGTGCACGCACACAAACACTCACACACATACACACACACTCCAGCATATCTGTACTGTCAGAAGTCCCATCAGCCATGTCTACGAACCACTAATGTCTCCATATGAGCTCATGAGCTTAGCTCCACAGATCCTCAAAGTTGTGGACCATGTGACCACTATGTATTTGCCCAACACCCCCATAATTTTAATAATAACTTCCCAGTAGGAATACACCAAATTCGACGTGCAATTATAAGAGAAGACAAATAAGCTCAATAAAGCCAACAAGAAAATGTTCAACAAGCAACCTACAGCTTAATAGATCTTCAATAACATGAGGACCCAATTACAAGATATGATCACTTTCACAAATTTTCTTTTAATAACGTTTTATTTTACAGTAATTTTATTAACATTTAGTTGTACCAAACAACTAAATCCTACTCAGAACAATCCTACTCAGAACAGTAATATATAATGATAGCTCCTGGGATATATTAAATAGCTGCTATACACAAGTGTAACTGAAGAGTTTTATGTGGATATCTCAAAACCTCCTCTCAGCCTTCTTCTAAAGTAGGCACAATAAATATCCCCGTTTTAGATTTTTTTTGGGGGGGAATGAAGTAAATTACTCATGCCTGACAAGGTGTAGGCTTCAAGGACATTGGCAAACTGGTAACAAGGTTGGAGAAAATATTAGACTGGTGGTGAAAATGGATGTTGAAATACTGAATACAAGAAATAACTGTATTATAAACAATTTTATAAATCACAGTGTCTAAAATAAAAATTTTAATTAAAAAATTAAAACTCATAAAATGAGAGGAAGCATGAGGACTTGTATAGAAAAATAAGCCTTCATTCTCTCTCATTCTCATTCTCTCTCTCTACCTCTTTCTCCCCTTTCTTCTTTCTTCTTTGACTTTGGAGCCACACTCAGTGGTGTTCAGGCCTTAGCCTGCCTTTGAATTAGGGGATCACTTCTAATGACCTCCTTTTACCATTCAACATGGGCTGTGGGGAACCACATTTTACAATAGTTCATGTGCCTACTTTCAGCCTTTATATAGCAAAATGATTGTAAAGCCATTCGGGGGTAGAGAGGATATTTAAAACTAATTTTTAGGACATAAGGATAATTTCTTATGGTATTTTAGGACTCTCCGGGACATTGTTCCACTGCTACAACTGTTCATATGTTCCCTCACATTGAGGAAAATTTGCTAGTAGTCCTGATGCAAGTTAAAAGCAGGTGCTGTCAGTCTGAATCTCAGTGCTTGGTTACATTTGTGACAGGGCCAATGGAATCAAGCCTTTAGAAACATTATGCCAACTGCTGACATGGTGCCAATATAAAATGATATAACATACCACAGAGGATATTTAAAACTATGATCACATAGAGATCTAAAAAAAAAAACCCAGCAATGTAAGATACTTTAAAATGTCATAATGGAATGATAGTAATCACCTGATCCCATTCTGAGAATGAATCCTACTCAGAACAGTAATATGTAACGATAGCTCCTGGGATATATTAAATAGCTGCTGTACACAAGTGTAACTGAAGAGAGTTTTACGTGGATATCTCAAAGCCTCCTCTCAGCCTTCTTCTAAAGTAGGTACAATAAATATCCCCGTTTTAGATTTTTTTTGGGGGGGGAATGAAGGTTTGGGCCACACCCAGCTGTGCTAGGGGCATACTTGTGGCTCAGTATTTAGGTCACAACCCTGGTGGTGCTCAAAGATATTAAGTTGTGTTGGGAATCAATCCTAGGACAGTCACAAGCACTTTATTTGCTGGGCTATCTTTATATCTCCAGTAACTCCATTTTACAGAGAAGAAAGCCCAGGGCAAGAAAAATGAAGTAAAGTGCTAGAGACTACAGGGCTGGCAACTGGCAAAAATGTCATTAACAACCTTACTATATGTACCTCCTTTGAAAGGAATCTAGGAGTGTCAATGGGCCTTTTATAATTCACTCCATAAACTAAATCACCTTGTTGATGTCCACAACTGAGTAAGAGTCAGTGCATGTACATAGTAAGCCAGCCTCACTCCCCAGATAGCAGGCAAACACCCTACTCTGAAGTGGAGGAGACGATGACAGTACCCTTCTTACAAAAGTGGTTGTGAGCCTTCAACGCTCTCATGAGCTAAACTGTGTTTTCACCCTCCCCAAAGCATTAAGCTAAAAATCAGTTCCTGTACTACAGATATGTCTACATTTGGGGATGAGGTCTTTAAAGGGATGAAGTCAAGTGGAGGCCATTAGGGTAGGTCTTAATCCTATCCAAGTGGTAGCCTTATAAAGAGACGGAATGTGAAACCCAGAGAGATCACAGTAAGGCATGCATAGGAAGAAGGGCTGCCAGGAATGGGAGAAAAAGGGGGCTCTCTGCAAGACAAGGTGAGAGAGTTCAGAAGAAACCACTGGCTAACTGACACCTGGTCTGGAACTTGCAACCAAAAGATTGTTTCTGTTGCTTAAGGCATTTTTATAACACCTATTATCATTTTGTAATGAGAGCTATTGAAAATTATTACAGGTCTATTGAAAATGATTTGCATAACTAGCATATAGAAAGTGTTTTTACTATTGAGTTCAGTTGTATACATACCCAGGTACAATACAAAAAAAAGATTTTTTTTTGTTTAAAGCACATTTATTCAAAAGTACTGAAATATATTATATATCAAAATGCCACCTTTCCCATCAATAGACTTTTATGAAACTTATTAAATATGGTTCATTTTTTAAGCTAATAAATCCTAGTTAATGAGTTAAAAGTCAAGTACTTTGGGGCCAGTAAGACAGTATATGGGGAAAGACACTTGCTTTATATGTGGTCAACCCCAGTTCAATCCCTGGGATGTACTTGGTCCTTGACCACTGCCAGAACCATGAGTAAGCCCTGAGAATAGTGTGTGTGCCCTCCTCACCACCCCCAAAAGAAGGATAAAATATTTTGCATTCTACAATTGTGATAAAAAAAAATGTTACTGTGTAAAGCTCTTTTTCTTTCTGATAGGCATCAGAGCAGATATACTAAGTTTAGTTTGGAAAATATGCCATTTGGACAACAATACTGAAAATTCATGACACAGAGAAAATGGAACTATTCAAACATAAACCAGAGTAGATCAAGATAGTAATGCAGGGAAATTTTTGAATGAAGAAACAAGATTAGAGCTTGCATCTTAATATGATCTCAAAAGCCAGGTCCAGTCACATAATTTGAACACCCAAACTGAGCAAGGTTAGGATGGTACATCTGTGTTGTGTTAGAAAGGGATTGATTGGGATGGTGTGAGCACAGGAGAGGAGAAAGAGGTACATGTACTGCATAGTCAATATTATGGAATGGAAGTGAGTTTAAGAGGTCTCCTGACACTCATGTTTTTAAAATTCAATGAAGATTTATGCTGCTGTACACATTTTATGTATTAGCACAGCAATTCTGAATTCACTAAAAAGTAAGCATCTTACTTTATACATATGTGCCACATTTAAACTTTGTTATTTAAGAAAAAAAGGAAAACATTCTGTTGGGTTAACATAGATATAATATTATCAGAAAACACATTTACAGGTGACACTAAAGTTGAAGTCCACTGATTTACGGATAGACTCATAGTTTCAGAGACAGATATGGTTTATTGCCTCCAAACTTCAACATAAGTTTCTTCGTGTCAGCACCTTTGCCTCAGCATCCTCACAATGACAAGATTCTATTTCACTCCTAGTAAAGGAGGTATAAAAAGTAAAAGTAGGGCCCGGAGAGATAGCACAGTGGTGTTTGCCTTGCAAGCAGCTGATCCAGGACCTAAGGTGGTTGGTTCGAATCCCGGTGTCCCATATGGTCCCCTGTGCCTGCCAGGAGCTATTTCTGAGCAGACAGCCAGGAGTAACCCCTGAGCAATGCCGGGTGTGGCCCAAAAACCAAGAAAAAAAAAAGTAAAAGTAAAGGATTTATGAAAGAGGAGGGAATGGAAGTGGGGGAAAGAGGAGGGCACTGCCCATTAGGCTATCCTTGGAATTGGCACCAAGACTGCTGTTAGGTCTAAGCTCACTTTGCTTCTTCTCCGAGGTGTGGCTGAAAGAGTGAGGCCCAGCAGATGCCATAGCAAGGGAGCAAACCATTTCGAATGGTTAACAACTAGCATTTGCATCCAAAGTGCCAAGCTCAGTTGTCTAAAGAAAGGTGTTAATAAGTTTAAGCATCTGGGTTTAAGCCTGAATGAGCTAATTAGCTTCACACTGAGAAATCTCCAGCTCAGCTCCATCTACTGTGCCCCCCCCCCCCCCGGGCTAGGAGGAGCGAGAAGTTGACTGACTCCTGTCAAGCTCAGAAGCACTGGGGAGACAGGCAGAGCAGATAATGCTGAGAGGCCCTACACCGGGTCTCCCCAAGGTAAACATAATCTCGCTCAGTCTTCAAAGCTCAAAGTGCATCTCTGATGTAGTAAAGGAGGATTTTTAAGTTCTAGGCTAGCGATTGCAGTCCGAATGGGATGCCTTATGGTATCTATTACAACTCCTTACTTTTCTATGACAAATGTTTCTTGATGGGCTAGATTTCAAAATAAAAATTAGTCTAGTACTGCTCTAGCACCTGATCATTTCATCTAACCAATGAGAATAATTATTGAATTGGGGAGAATAAGTGACTCAGGCTTAAAAAACTGCTTAAAAAATTTGCAGCTACGGCGTTTGCCTTGCAAGCAGCTGATCCAGGACCAAAGGTGGTTGGTTCGAATCCCGGTGTCCCATCTGGTCCCCCGTGCCTGCCAGGAGCTATTTCTGAGCAGACAGCCAGGAGGAACCCCTGAGCACCGCCGGGTGTGGCCCAAAAACCAAAAACCAAAAAAAAAAAAAAAATTTTGCAACTAGTTTATATATTCAGGGGAAAAAATAAGATTGGGGACAGTGCTTAAGTGGGGGAGCATGTATGAGCCTAGCATGCGTGAACCAAGAGTTCAAGTTCTAGCCCTGCACAGCCTTCTGCATGCAGAGACTCCAGTAATATACAGCCTCTTGGATTCACATCCCTCAGACCCCAAGTTCTAGCACTGCATCCTGTATTACTCAACCTCCTGAACAGCACTGTGCCTGGCCGTGGAGGCCTCTAATAACAACCAGACTCTACCTCAGCTGGACTATTCTAAGGCACCCCCAGCACTACTGAGAATGACCCCTATAAGAATAAATTTTTATACCTATTGTGTTCAATATTTGAACACAAAATATAAACTAGAACAAAAATAAGGGTTGTGTTGGCTTATTTTATTTATTTATTTATTTATTTATTTATTTATTTATTTATTTATTTATTTATTTTTGGTTTTTGGGCCACACCCAGAGGTGCTCAGGGGTTACTCCTGGCTATCTGCTCAGAAATAGCTCCTGGCAGGCACAGGGGACCATATGGGAGGCCGGAATTTGAACCAACCACCTTAGGTCCTGGATCGGCTGCTTGCAAGGCAATCACCGCTGTGCTATCTCTCCGGCCCCGTGTTGGCTTATTTTTAATATAAATATTATCTAAAAGACTGGAGGGAGTAGTTGTGGGGCATTGGGACACATCAAGTGGTGCTTAGGGCTTACTCCTAGCTCTGTTCTCAGGGATCACTTCTGGTGTGGTTTGGGGGATGATAAGGAATGCTGGGATCAAACCAGTCAGTTGTGGGCAAGGCAAGCTCCCTCACCTCTGTACTCTCTCTTTGGCTACTCTATAACCTAAGACTTTTTTGACTTCTGTGACTCTTATCAGGTAAAAGAAAGCTGTCCCAAACCATGACAGGTTGCCACTGTCATACTATGATCTCTGGACCAGAGTCTTCTCAGCACATGGTTGCTTCTTCCAACTGTGCTCTTCAGCTCCATGGTAAGGCCTTATTCTTCTAAGCCTTCTCAAGTCACCCCCTCCAGTAGAATGGGGGATCTGTGGATACCATTCCATGGAGCAGCCTTCTTCCTGAGAGGCAAACAAACAAAAACAAATTAGCTTCCATAGGCAATCAGGAATGAAGTGTCTCTGGGTGCCTGTGCTTTGGACCTGCCCACATGGGAACCTAGTTCAGCATTAGACAGCACAAGTGCTCTTGCAAATAGCAGGATTCCCTGTTCCCAACCTAAAGAAACCCCTCACATTCCTCTACCCTTCCATCTCCTGCAAGGCCCTAATAACTAGATGTAAAATTAACTCAGGCAGCCCAAGTGGTGACCTCTCCTCCATTTTCTCTCCTCTGCAACCCACTGGAAAGCTTTTAGAAATCAAAAGCAGCTCCCTAGGAGGTAGGAGGATGATGGCTGACTCAGGCTGCCTGCAAGCAGGAGTGTTCAGCTACTTCACACTGGGCCACATGTAGCAGCTACAGCTACACAAACATCACCAGGATGTGAAGTGGACTGGCTTCAATGGTATTTTCCTTGCCCTCCAATCTTCTCGAATTTAAGGAACTAGGTGGGTAAATTAACCTGGGGGAAGGGTTGGAAGAATCATTGAAAGATTTTATGGCAAAATCAGTAATATCTAGTACAGTTTGGAATGATGCCACATTGTCCCAGGAGTCTAAAGTCTTGAGCTGTAAGAGTCACATTTAATGTGTTCATAGCACAAAGGATGTGGGAAGTTGACCTGGAGAATATTAAGTGTTTTACATTGTATGTGACTCAGAAAGGAATACAAATCAAAATAGGTCCCCAACGTATCTTTCTCAGATAAAGCACTGTACTTCAGCTACACCCAGCCATACCTTCCTTTACCCTGTGACAAAGGGCTGGATGCAGTTGCCAACAGTGATTTGGGGCCAATCTTGTACTCCTCTGCCTGGGGTTAGTTGCATTTTCTTCTACCAAAGATTTTCATGTAAAGAACATAGTGCACAGTGGTGGCTCTCCCCTGCCAACAACGGGGTGCTGGAAACAGCAGCCCCTGTTTCTCAGTGCCAAGAGAAGTTGAGCCAGGGAAGCACTCGCTGAAGTTTTTCTTCCTCTGAGATATTGTGACTCCATTCTCTGAATCTGTGTGGCTGAAATGCAGAAAGAGGTAAACATTCAGATAGTAGAATATAACTATTACAGCAGCTCTGGCCTCAGAAAGACTGGGGACCAAAATCTAGTTCTCGCAAACATGAATTCCATGAACTACATGAGCAACTCATTTTTTTCTGAACCCCAAGTTTCCTGTAAGATTTCTACTTGCCAGTTTCAATCCAGAGCATGCCATATGGTCCTCCAAGGCTGATCTCAGTGCAGAGTCACTTGTAAGATCTGAATATCTCTGGTGTGACCTGAGAGATAAAAGAAGACTTTCAGGGGCCGGAGAGATAGCATGAAGGTAAGGAGTTTACCTTTCATGCAGAAGGTCATCAGTTCAAATCCCGGCGTCCCATATGGTCCCCCGTGCCTGCCAGGAGCGATTTCTGAGCATGGAGCCAGGAAAAACCCCTGAGCACTGCCGGGTGTGACCCAAAAACCAAAAAAAAAAAAAAAAAAAAAAAAAAAGAAGACTTTCAATTGCACAAATTTCTTTCTTTTATTTGTTAAACCAAGTCAACATCATATTTAATGAATACTGGGAAGAGAACATTTAGGTAGGTGCATGCACATAAGTGCATGAAGCCAGGAACAGGGGAAAAAGCAAATTCTTATCTAGGTCAGAATTTGTTTTATTGGGCCCGGAGAGATAGCACAGCGGTGTTTGCCTTGCAAGCAGCCAATCCAGGACCAAAGGTGGTTGGTTCGAATCCCGGTGTCCCATCTGGTCCCCCGCACCTTCCAGGAGCTATTTTTGAGCAGACAGCCAGGAGTAACCCCTGAGCACCACCGAGTGTGGCTCAAAAAAACAAAACGAAACAAACAAACAAAAAAAGAATTTGTTTTATCAAGCACATTTCTTTTAATTGGACAATAACCTTATAATCCTATGTCAAAACATAAAATGTGAAGAATCTCCACGGGAGATTTTTTTTCACCCCTTAGAATAACTTGCAACCCCCAAACTTCACATTATTTTGTATAGTGCTTACTTTGGTAGCACATATACTAACTTTCTTGTGTAGCTGCATCATACCCTGAGTTCCATATTTTAATACATATATATATACATATAGCAGTCAAAATTTAAACTTTTGCCACTTTTACACAAATATTTCAAATACTCATGTGTACACTTCAAATTACTTTACCTTAATAAAGTCTATTAATATATATATACTCTCCGATTCAGAATATAATAGAACCTCTCATAGAATAACAACATTTTTATATAAAATATTAATTCAGTTTCCTTTTAAAAGTGTTAATTCAGTTTCCTTTTAAAAGTATAATATTTTAAAAGTATAAATATTTATTCTATATAAATTGAATATATTTTTTATTTTTTAAATCTTTCTTTATAAACAGCTGTGTTCCAAAACTAGCCTGCAAAACATGCTTGCAAGAAACCTGGCATGCTATCTAATTTTAACAGACAGCATGAAAGAGGATGTGCACAAATTTCACAAATACAGGTAGGATTGGGGATGTGGGTCATGTAGTAGAAGGCATACATGCATGAAAGAGCCCCTGATTTTTATTCCTAGAACCACAGAGCCTCTACCCCAATCCAGACTTGGGTATAACCCTACTAACTCCTGAGACCCCTGGGAACTTTCTCTTACCCTCAAAAAAACAAAAACAAAATAATTTACCCCATGATGAGAGTTAAATGAGATCATGCACATTTTACATGGTGCATGACACATAGTAAGTGCACAAAATTGATCTGGCTTCTAGCCCAAAAACATGCATCTGCACACTTATCTCCAAAAGGAACAAAACATACGTGATCACAGCTAGAGCACAAATGAGATGTGGGAGGGATTATGAACTCATCACTTCCATGTGGATCCCAATATCACTGTTCACAAATTACAATGTAGACCTGTATCTGGCATCTCACCAAGCAACATAGGCAATTCTGGTGCCAACTTCCTGTAAGCTAAGCAAAAGGAAAGGTCATACTTCCTCTCATCTAGAATCATCTAGCCTTTTCTGGGTTAGGATCCCTTATTTATTCAAAATCATGTACCATGTCCTGAAAAGATAGTAGAGGGGCTAATGTACATAGGAACTAGGTTCAATACCTGGCACCATATGGTCCTGAGCCTCATGGCATAGCCCTGGAGACTTATGTACCATTAGAGTATCCTAGGCCCCAGCAGAACTGTATCCTTGGGAACTTCCATTGACCTGTGGGCCTGGTTGGTCCACAATTACTGTGAGGACTCCCCAGCCCTCCTTAAAACAAATGGAGATGGCTGAAACTAGCAAACAAGCATACAAACATATAAAGCTGGTGGCAGACTTTGAGGAAAGAACAGTCAGACAGCACATGCAGCAAAGCTACAAAATAACAGGGAAGATGAAGATCCAGAAGAGACTCCTGAGGAGACTCTCCAAGGAGGAGGAAGAGGCCATGAACTAAGATCTAAAGGAAGATATGAGAATCTAGACAAAGAAAATGTAAAAAATAGGAGGATTAAAAAGGAAATTAGAAGAAACAGTTGATAGGAGAAATTGTGGGTGCATGTGAGGAGTTATCCAGGTAAAGGAGTCCTCCCTTCCAGAAATTTCCAAGATATCTTCCCCAAATTCCCCAAACTATCTTGCCCATCCACAGAGCTGTGAGAACATAAGCACCTACCAATCTTCAGATCCTTCTCTGTGTTTACTACTTTCATGTAAACACCCTCTGCAATGTGACCGAGGCAGGTCAAATTTAACTCATAAGAGGCCTCAGAGATTCTTGCATTAGAAAATGATCCCCATGGTGTCTTGCCTGCCTCAGCTCAAAAAGTAAGAAAAGATGGTGATGGGGAAAGGGTAGCTTTCACACACCCTTCTACTTTTTTTTTGCCTATAACCCTCCACAGCTTGTCCCTACACCACTCCTTCCCTAGGAAGTTAAGCTGTTGAGTCATAAATAATTCTCAGTTGTACACTTATAGTTTAGGCAATTAAGATGCATACTCCTGTTAGCCTCTTTTGAGCTAGATAAACCTGAGTTCATGAGCCCATCATCTGAGCTGCTCAGGCTTCCCCATAAGCAAATACAGCCTGAGTGCTGCCTGCTTCCTCAGGACATGCAGCTGGCAATGACCCTTAGATCAGCCATAGTTCAGAAAGATGGTGCTCACCCCAGGGCTGGGAGGTGGGAGGCTGTGGACTCCTCACTCTGATGTCACTCAGTTTCTCCAGGTCCTCTCATGCACTCTCTTTCGCAGGATTAAAAGCCTCAGGAGTGCACAGCATATCATGACAACTATGAAAGTGGGATGCTCTGTCTCTGTCAACACTCAGAGGCCCATCCTTTTCATGTAGCAAAAATAAAAAAAAAAAAAGCAACTTAAGAAATGGTTACAGAAAAGGTCCAAAGGGGCAGCAGAGTGATGTTCTGAGAACTCTGAAAGGTCTAACTGCAAAGCAGGGCCTTGAGAGAAGACAGTTTGGAGTTCGGGAATCAGAAAAATGTGCAGGAAGGCTGCTGCCACCTGCAAGTAGTAATGCCCCCCACCCTCAGGTCTCCCTCCTTTCAGCATGTCAGAAATGAGAAACCCCAGGGTGGGGTGGTGGTTCCAGTTTGGATGCTGAGAACAACTTGATGAACAGGAAGACAAATGAGTCTGGAGAAGGCCCTCTGCTTGAGAGCTAGAGCAAGAAAGTAGTGAGTTAACTGCAGCTTCCTCCGAAATTGGGAAGAAAAGAAAATCAGGCAGAGAGTCTGGTTATGACTGTAAGAAGAGATATCATGTGCTTAGAAAAAACAGCTTCTAACACAGTACAAAAAAGAGAACACAGAGGCATTAACCAAAGGTGTAATCCAGCAAGAAGATATAGTGGGCACCACACAGAAACAAGACATCAACATATGTAAACCAATGTCTGGAAATACAAAACTTTCACTGGTAGCCAACTCTCTCAAGGACTGACAGATGAGGGTGTAGAAGAGCCTAAATAAATGTAAAAATAAGTTTGATATAATAATAATAATAATGAGTTAAGAAACTAATCTAAAAAATACTTCTTTTTTTGGTTTTGGGTCACACCCTATGGTGCTCAGGGGCTACTCCTGCAGAACCAGGAGTTACTCCTGGTAATTACTCCTGGTAGAAATTACTCCTGGCAGGTTCAGGGAGCCATATGGTATACTGGGGGGTCCAATCTGGGTCAGCTGTGTGGAAAGCAAAAGTTCTACTTCTGTGCTATCTCTCAGTCCCCAAAATATGCTTAAAATGTTTACAAAAATATCTAACCACCAATGAAAGCCCAGTATATTACCAAAAAGTGGAAATGATCCACATCATTTCATTCTCTTTTAAAAACCAAAAAGTACAACAAACAATTGGCGAGCACTTTCCTCTCTACTTCTTCTCTATCCCTACTCTCCCCCCAAATATATAACTACTTTTTAAAGACTCATTTCAAAGAAACCCTTTGGTGATGAAAGAATAAAAGTGTAGGTTGTATTAACTTTAGGTCTGAGCATCTCGGCAACTCCAGTCACTCTGAGGTCTGAGGACCAAACCAAGATATGACCCAGCAGACTTACTTTCTGAACAAAGTACAAATTGCCTCCTGTGACCAACAAGTAATGCAACAGGCAATGCAGAGCTTGCTGAGGGAGAAGGAAGGTACTATTGCTGCTCTGAGAGACATTCCCCCTGAATGTTTCCCACAACTCTTCCTAGAGGCATATGCATGTAAACGCAAGGATATCATGAAGGCCATGGTACTGCAATGGCCCTTCCATTGTGTCCCAATGGGGTGCGCTTCTTAGAATATACTATGTCTCATGAATCTTACAATATTCTACAGGATATATTGAATGGAATCAATATTTTACTCCATGAAAAGATTCACCCCAGGAGGTACAAATTGGAGGTCCTTGATTTACTCTACAAGACTCAGAAATTCTGGACATGGTGGTGTGATATTGATGGCAGTAGTGTGGACTCATCAAGATTCAATGGAGTGGCGAATGATGAAAATTCAAAAAAGAGGCACCAGTCTGCTACCTTGGAGATGGTTTTAGATTTGTGGCTCATAGATGGTGAGAATGGATAAAATGAGTGTCATCACTGTTAACTGGGCAAACGGGAGAAACAACATCCACTTGTGTGTTCACAAGATCTACTTTATTGACATTCCCTTTCAAGACAAAGATCTGCATTTCATTCAGCTAGAGTGTGTCCAGGAACTAGAAGTAACTTGCATAACAAAATAAATTAAGTGTGCAATGTTTTCACCACTTCTGGGCCAGATGAGGAGTGTGCAGAAACTCGCTCTCATTGTTCTGATTCCTGAGCACATCAACCCTCAGAACGTGGAGGATCAGGAGCAGCTCATCACGCAGTCTCTCAGTTACTTAGTCTGCACAAACTGCAGGAGTTCTACCTGTATTGCATTGTCTTCCTAAAAAGCCAACTAAACAGTCCTCAGGTAACTGATTTCCCACTTGGAAACCCTATCAATGAGTCTGATAGAATCAGACTTGATAACTCTATGTCTGTGTTCCAACTTCAATGTGCTGCTAGAATCAGACTTCATAAATCTATGCCTGTGTTCCAACTTCACTTAGCTGAAGGAGCTGTGTGTAGGTAGAACTTCCTTGAGACTTTTCTGAAACTCCCTTCAAGAGCTGCCAGAGAACTGTGCATCTTCCCTGCAGGAACTAGATTTAGGGGTGTGCAGGCTCCAGGACACCCACCTGAAGGCCATCCTGCCAGGGCTGAAACTCTGCTCCCAGCTCAGGATCCTGAACCTCCATGGAAACTGTGTCCAGGGCCACCTAGTCCAAGTGGTGTGTCATCTGGCTGGGCTGCCACACTTAATGCTGGAGGTATATCCGGCCCCTCTGGAAAGTTTCAATTCTCTGAACATGCTCGACCAATCAACCTTTGATATCATTTGCTCAGAGCTTATGGAGGTTCTCGAGGACTTAGGAAGGCCTAGGTGCATCTTGGTCAGCCATGATCTCTGTTTGTGCTGTGGCAAGATTATCTTCCAACAGGGCAAGCCCACGTTAAAACTTGTTTGCTGTTTCAGTGCTCAGATTAAAATAAAATATTTCAGAATTTTGAAGAGAGGGGCTGGAGAGATAGCATGGAGGTAAGGCGTTCGCCTTGTATAAAGAAGGATGGTGGTTCGAATCCCAGCATCCCATATGGTCCCCCGAGCCTGCCAGGAGCGATTTCTGAGCATAGAGCCAGGAGTAACCCCTGAGTGCTGCCGGGTGTGACCCCAAAACAAAAAACAAAAAACAAAAAAATCAAAGAACCAGAGACTTTAGAACTGTGTCTTGTCAATAGCACATGCTCACATGGGAAGCCCTGAGTTCTAACCTTGATGCTGCAGAAAATGAAATAAAACGGGCTGGAGAGATAGCACAATGACAGGGCATTTGCCTTGCATGTAAGCTGACCCAGGTTGGATGGTGGTTTGAATCCCAGTGCTCCCTATGGTCCCCCGAGTCTGCCAGGAGTGAGTTCTGAGTGTAGAGCCAGGAGTAACTCCTGAGTGCTGCTAGGTAGGTAGGTAGGTAGGTAGGTAGGTAGGTAGGTAGGTAGGTAGGTAGGTAGGTAGGTAGGTAGGTAGGTAGGTAGGAAGGAAGGTAGGAAGGAAGGTAGGAAGGAAGGAAGGAAAGGAAGGAAGGAAGGAAGGAAGAAGGAAGGAGGAAGGAAGGAAGGAAGAAGGAAGGAAGGAAGGAAGGAAGGAAGGAAGGAAGGAGGAGGAAGGAAGGAAGGAAGGAAGGAAGGAAGGAAGGAAGGAAGGAAGGAAGGAAGGAAGGAAGGAAGGAGGGAGGAAGGAAGGAAGGAAGGAAGGAAGGAAGGAAGGAAGGAAGGAAGAAGGAAGGAAGGAAGGAAGGAAGGTTAAAATAAAACAAATGAAAAAATATCAAAAAAAGAATAAAAGTGTAAAATTATGCACACTCAATCACAAAAGACAATGTAACACAGGCACATACCATTGGCCACAGCTAAACCTGACTTTAAGGGATAGTTTGTAGCTAATATTTATTAAAAAAATCAAGAGAGAACAAAGGAAAAACTAGGTATTCAGCCATAGGATTAAAGAAAAAGGCAACATATAAACTCCAATAGAGTCAAAGGAATTAAGATAAAAGGGAATTCAAACAACTGAGCAAGAGAACATTAACAGTACAAACCATCTTTTTATTTCAAGAAGAAGATGATTAAGATAAAACTCTGGTACATCTAGCAAAGAGTAGGGAAAGCAAATTAAAGCACTTTTGGACTAAAATAGTATTGTGTCAGAAAGACAGCTCGAAAAGCTTAAGTGTGTGCTGTGGGTGGGATGCCCTGATTTGATCTCTTGGCACCACATAGTTCCCAGAATATTATCAAGAGTGACCCTCAATCAATACATTGGGAGAAGCCCCTGAGCACCGTCAGGTGTGCACAGTGGGTAGAGCTCTTACCTTGCACACAGTCAAGTATAATCCCCAGCATTCTATCTTGTCCCCCAAATCCTACCAGGAATAACCCTTGAGCATGACCCAGTGTGGCCTAAAACAAAAAATAAAAGGCTAAATTTTTTTTGATAAAGTAGGACTGCCTGCCTAGCTACCAAACACAAACCTTTCTATAGAATCCCAACTATTCAGCAATAACCCTTCTAAACAAATTGTTCAAAATCTAACCAATCAGGACAGTGGGTGTAGAAAAGGGAGAAGAAAAGTGTCATTTTTTCACTTTTCTCTTTCATATTGTCTTTTGATTGTTACTAAAATAAATCACCACAAACTTAGTACTGGATGTCAGAAATCTGAATTGGATATCACTGGTCAAAATGGATGGCTGTGCAGAGCTGGGTTCTTTTTTGGAGTCAGTAGAGGAGCATCTGTTCTCTGGCCTTTCCAGTGTCGAGTGGCTGCCCACAATCTTTGGCTCTGGACTCCCATCCTTTCACTGCTGCTGTGAGCTCAACTGAGTCTGTATCAAACTACGTCTCTCTCCCCATGACACTCTGCCTCTCTCTAGCTTCCCATTTATGGACCCTGTAATGACAGTGGGTCTAGCCAAATAATCCAGGTTAATCCCTTATTTTAAGGTCAGTAAATTAGTGACTTTAATTCTATCTGCAACCTTAGTTCCCCTTTGCAGTATAATGGAACACAGCCACTGGTTCTGGAATTAGAATGTGGACAACTCTGTTTATTACCACTTCATAGATGCTAAAGTATTCATTTTTGTTGCCATAAATAAGCTAACACTTTACAATGTAAAAATACTTGATAGAAGGTATGTTTTAACTTGAAAGGTTTCAACATTTTACTACTTTTATATTACAAATTTTAGACTTTTATATACAAAAGGAATCTGTGGAAGTTACTGAAAATAAAAGGTGATTTTTATCTCACACCATATACCAAAATAAGCCCCTCATAGGTTAAAGTGAGAAACTTTAAAACATTGTTTTATAATAGAAGAAAATATAGGTAAACATACTTGTACAACTTTGAGTGCTAAAAGGTTTCATAATACCTTAATTCATAAAGCAAAACTTGGTCATAATAAAAAATAAGTGAAAATATAAGAAACAGGCTTCAGAAAAAAATTACTAAAGTATAAAAAAGAATCAAGAGCCACAAACAAGAGCTCTTTAGTTCTTTTGCCATAAGACAGCACTAAACATTAGACATGACAGACCACTTCTTGGAAGAACTGTCAAGACAATAAATATATGAAACCACATTCAAACTTTCTAAGAAAGAAATGCAAATTACAGAAGAAAATCAAGCTATTTTTGCAGGTATACTGCAATCTCAGATTCCAGTGTGCCAAATGTCCTAGATTGTCCTAGTATGCAAAAGCCTCTACCTTTAAGCCAATTAAAGCATTTGCATTTGTTAACTTAAATATATAGTATATTTACAATGTAAAGTTAAGAGAACTTGTTAGAAATAATTTTTAAATTTTGGTGGTTTTTTTGTTTTGATTTGTTTTGTTTTATTTTTTGAGGGTGGGGGTTGAGGATTGAGGCAGTCCTTACTCCAGGCTCTGTGTTAAGTGATTACCTCTGGCAGGGCCCATGGAACTATACAAACTACCAGGGATCAAACTGAGGTTGGCAGTTTGAAAAGCAAACACTGTCCCCACAGTACTATCACTCCGACCCCAATATTTAAATTATAAAATATTTAAATATATGAGGCTGGAGACACAGTACAGTGGCTAGGATACTTGTCTTATACACAGTCTACCAGGGTTTGATTCCTAGCACCATTATATGGTTCCCAAAGGTCCCCAGGAGTGCTCCCTGAGCATAGAGCCAGGACTAATTTCCCAGCACAGCTGGGTGTGGCCTAAAAACAAACAAAAAGAAAACTTTAAATGGTATCAAGAGGCAAGAGATAAAGAAATTTTATACTTCCAAACTTGGAATAATCGATTATTATAAAGAATGGGAGGAGATCTGGGCATCAGTTTAAGAAGGTATCAATGGCAAATGAAGTGGTAGAAAAGAGCATGTCCCAAATTTTGGCAGAATGACAAAAATTATATTCTATACTATATATATGTATATGTGTATATTGGGTAACATATACAAATTAATATGCTTCTGTTTGTGCACATTTCTATAGAAAATGTTCTGTGTATTTGATGCTACTACCAGGTTGCTAAGCAAAAACAGAAGACGGTGAAAGCCAAGAGTTTGTAAAATAAACTACATTTTTCCCCTTTCTCTTTTCTCTTACAGCAAGCTGGGGAGCTAGTTCCAAGGGCTGGAGTGCATTCTTTGCAGTGCTGCAGGAGGCCTGGGTTCGATCCCTAGTATCACATGGTATCATAAGCAGTACCAGGTGTGATCCCCAAGGGCAGATGTGTCCCTCAACCCTCCAAAGTGAGGATGTTTTATTCTGAAATTTACAAAATATAAATTATCATCTGTGACAATGGTAAGCAAAAGAAAATTACAAAATGAGTTTGTTTAACCACTTCTTTTTTCAAAAAAAAAAATACTGAATGGCTGGTAAAGGAATTAGTCTAGTTATGCTCTAAAGAACGTCAGTTTGGCTTTGGCTTTTACAAATACTTTGAACAAGGGCTAAAAATGTCAAAGCCACTCATCTTCAAGGACAAAGATTTTATAATAGTGTCCATTAATTGTTTTCATTGTCCATACTATTTTGTAAGTTTTACATTCCCAGGAAAAGAATGTTGGCAAATTTCAAACCATGACCTTCAATATTACTTAGATGGCATAAACAAATTAAAATAATGCCAACCCAAATAAGTTGTGTTTATCAACCTGATCCTCTCTGAAAATGAGAAATGAAGTCAAATGCCCTTTAATACTATTTATTAGTAGAGTAATATAATACATTTTGACAAGTTGAACAGTTGTAACAGGCGGCTGTTAAAGTCTCTGCAGGGCCTGTTTTGAATGAAAACAGGAGTGAGAGACAGCTCTATAACTGGGTTTTAAGAGCAGCTCAGCCATCAACTCTATCCTAACCAAGTACTTTTATCCAGTTAATTTACGAAGGGAATCCCTTAGGGTCTCCAGCCGTCTACCACTGCAGCTCATTAGAGTCCAATATCCAACTTTTTTCATTGTAACACTGCAAGCATTTATGCTTAAAATGTAATTAAACTTAAAACAAACAAGAGCTTTATTCCCTGACAGTCCCACTATTTTTAAATTGACAGAGGCATGAACTTATATAGGATTATTTAGAAAGCACTATACATTTCATCCACTTATGGCAAGACATTTGCCCAACTGTTCATCTTGCATGCAATTAGACATCTAAATACTTAGGTAACGGCTTTCTAGTGGGAATTAAACTTGCAGATCTCTTACAAACGAGTAATGTGGTAAGACTTGCTGTCCAATGAGGTGTCTTATTGAAATATCCCAGGCCGTTTCACTTGTCACAGCTGTCGTTTCAGCCGCTTGCACTCACAGTGTATAGCTTTCATTACGAAAATAGAAATTTGTGTCCTAAGTGCTGTTACATTACTAATGCTAAATATTTAATTCCCCGGGGTTCCAATTATGGTTGAGCACTGGCAACACTGATTCTACTTTTTAATAACAACTGTAAAAGCAATTTGAGCATTTTTCAATTAATTAAATACATAGTGAACGAGTAACCTCTTGTCATTTTGCCCTCCAGGACCTGAGCTAATTGGTGTAGAATAAAATGTTTTGAAAATTAACTGATATTCCGGTCTGCACACTGGTAGGCCATTAAATTATAGTTTGCAAAATGAAGTTTGTCTTCTAACAGTTAAACTCAATAGAGTCTGCAGCTGTAGAGTACCTGTGCCTTTATGTACTTAACCATACCCCTAATTAGAGCAGAGTTGAAAACCGTCTGCAAGTTTCTCTAAACACCAGTCAATACCGATAATACTTTGCGTTGTTCAAAGATAGATGCAGCAAATTTCAACAGAAGCAACTGTCCCAGAATTCATTATGTGTGCTTAGAAGCCCACTTAGACACTTAAAAAAAATGGCTCCAGAGAATTTGTATCATTAATTATATTAACGCTAAAAAGTTCAAAACAAACTTTCCAATTTCTTTCACAAGAGAAAGGTATCAGTCCAATGTCTGGGGAAGCCTTTCCTTTTAAGCACTTTGTTGAAATTTTTTCTCCTGCTGCAGAACAATGTCATAAATAAGCCTTAAATTGTTTTTTCAGCTTTAGAAGTATGGTAGGGATGAATCATAAAAGCAGATGCCATTTACCACATTTAAAAAATGAACCTTTTTTTTCTGCAGAGCAGTGAAATCTGATTAAAGAGACCATCTCCTTGTAGAAAAACATCTCTGACAGGTGTTCTTCAGTGCTGACTCTTGATTGGCCATAATCTAAAATCCATGCTCCGAAAGTGGATGCCTGTTCGGCAGCTGTCTCTCTCACAGAGATGATCCCCCAAACAGGTTTCACTGAATTAGGAATCTCAGCAAAAGTACTCTGGATCATGAATAAGACATTGCAAATGAAATGAATCACTCTGGGAGAGAGGGGGTAAAAACTAATAGGGAAAATTCAATCATTTCCATACCAATTTGGAAGGTTTAAATTTTTTAATATTCCTAAGATGTTGGTAACATCTTGAGAAAAAAATCTTTAATGACTGAATTAACTTGACAGTGCTTGTTAAAACAGACATAGAAACCTAAATTTGTGTGCATACATGTAGTGTGTGTGTGTGTGTGTGTGTGTGTGTGTGTGTGTGTCTGCTTTCAAAACTAAACTGGATAAGAGGAATATTTTAAGACTGTGGTGTTGGGGCCGGTGCTGTGGCACGAGAGGTAAGGTGTCTGCCTTGCCAGCGCTAGCCTAGGACGGACCGCGTTTCAATCCCCCAGCATCCCATATGGTCCCCCAAGCCAGGAGCGACTTCTGAGCGCATAGCCAGGAGTAACCCCTAAGTGTTACCGGGTGAGGCCCAAGACAAACAAACAAACAAACAAACAAAAAAGACTGTGGTGTTGGGTCAGCTTCTCAGGTAGCAATTGCCAGTCCATTAGCAATATATATATCCACACATATAAATTAAAAAGAACAAAATGTAAGATTTATTTCAATATTATTTCATATGGAAAATAAAATTAAAAAGGCCTTAAATATTGATTTAATAGTTACCCTTAACAATTCCTAAAACAAAAGACTAAATAATCCACAGGTGAAGTATTAAATCCAAAACCATAGGTGAAGTATTAAATCCAACAATGCATATTGTTTTTGTCAGAAATTATTTTGTTTCCGACTAAAGGACATCTGTATTTTAAAACATGTAAGTAAGAATAAAGTATATATGGAGTATATATAGAGAAGGGAGGGAGGACAGGAGGGAGTGAAGGAAGGAGGGAGGGAGGATGGGAGTAGGGGAGGAAGAAGAGAGGAAGGGAGTGAAGGAAGGAGGGAGAGAAGAAGGGAGGGAAAGAGGAAAGAAGGAAGGAAGAAGGGAGAGAAGGAAGGGAGAGAGGGAAAGAGGGAGGGAGGGAAGAAGAGAGAGAGGGAGAAATGAAGGAAGGAGAAAGGAAGAGAAGGAAAAAGGAAAGAAGGAAAAAAAGGAGGGAGGAAAGAAGGAAGGAAGAACAGCAATTATTCCTAAACATTAATTAAAAACTAATTTCATTAATGGACTACTAACATGTGGCCCAAACCAAACTTGGTTCTCTATATTGGACAATTATCCACATAATAATTAAAGTCACTATAAATAGCCTCAGGCCCCCAATTGTTTCCTTAAACTGCCATGTAGTCCTCAGATCCCAAACAGGCAGTTTCTACCCCCCTGAGCAGTAGTATCCCAGTGAGTGGATGATGACAGACTACTTCTTCAAGATTGCTTATACATCAAGTTCCTGTCCTTTCGCTCTGGAATGTCTGGAACTACATACACTCCCTGGGATTGGCAGATCCAATATGCTCCTATTATTTACCAAAATGGCTAGGAGATAGCAGGGAAAACTCACTGGCCTGAGAAGAGAGAAAATGGGCTCAGTCCAGAGATCACTAGGGAGGAGGGCGGTTAGACCTTGGGCAAGTCATGGGATGTGTCTGCATCCCAGCACTCACTCCTGGGCCTAACCTAGGGACAAATCATTTGTATCAAGCCCTAAAAGAGCTTGAAAGTGGGGCCGGAGAGATAGCATGGAGGTAAGGCATTTGCCTTGCATGCAGAAGGTTGGTGGTTAGAATCCTGGCGTCCCATATGGTCCCTTGAGCCTGCCAGGAGCAATTTCTGAGCGTGGAACCAGGAGTGACCCCTGAGCACTGCAGGTGTGACCCAAAAACCAAAAAAAATTTAAAAAAGGAGCTAGAAAGCATCTGGACATGTAAAGCATCCAAGGCTTCTAGCTAATAGTCATTTGCCAATACCTTTAAGAAAGCTCCTTATCATTGTTATTCTACTAAGCTTCTAAGAAATATGTCTGCAACACCTTTATAGATGATAAACATTAAATAAAATTTACATTAAATAAAATTAGAATGGGTATGAACTACACAATTTCAAGTAGTGATATGTTCCAAGAATTAAGATTTTAATGCTGGATTCAATCGATCACAAGCCAAAAAGAATATACAATTTATATATATAAAAGCAATGTTTTCTTTTTAAAAAAAAAGCAGAGCAGAATTAAAAGGATATTAGCACAAAATAGGCACTGTTTAACAAACTATGAATTTAAAACCAGACTTGAATTAGCCTGATTTTCTCTTTTTAAGGACATCTACCTGGCTGACTTTTTCTCAACCACTAGCCCAGAGCTATGCACTGCCAATAGGTGAACTTGTGGATGGGAGGGGCCACAGCAACTCTCCCATGTCAACCTCCAACTGACTGAAACACAGAAAACCCATAGAGGAATGAATAAGAATTGGCAAGTGGCTGTCCTCACCTGTCTACTCTACCTGTGCACAGAAGCAGAAAGGCAACAATGTGAAGAACAAAGAGAGAACTAGAAATATATAGCTCACAGCAACTGATGGAATATTACTGGTTCAGAAAGTTTCAAAAACAATGAAAAACTAGAAATAAGTAAAATAAAAATGACAAAACTAAGACCTAAGTCCTTTGATGAGAATTTGGATATACAATTCAATAATGTGACTAGAGTATACAGTTCAACTCTGATCAGTATCCATGATTATTATTAAAATTCAATTTGACTGGATAGACTGTTTCCAAGACAGATATATAGTTATGATCTACTTTAAAAGGATTCTAAATCACAAATAGTTAATGCTAAATCTCAAAACTTGGCTCACTTGTCTAACCCACTCTCTGAGGATTCCAGATTATTGTGGTTTTACTGTAGTTAGATAGTTTTATGGATAATGTATTGTGGTATAAATACAGCTTAGTCTGAATGTCTCCACTGAAAATATATGTCATAAAATGACTGAATAGGTCAATAACCAAATCCAGAGTAAATAACTCATAAGATAAAAATTGATGAACCTATTTTAAATGGTTTTTTAAAATGCAAGCTTAAAAATCTAAAGACAAACAGTGAGATAGATAAGTCTGCTAACCTATATACACTTTTGACAAAAATCTAAATATTACATTTTTAGTTCATGAAATGTAGCTGTAGGAAAACCTGCCTACCTTAGGTGATGATCAAACAATATTCTACTCCATTCGGCCTCCATTTTATAACATACAAATGAAGTGGATGCTCAGTAAGTTGCTGTTGAATGGAAATATGTCTTATAAGTGGTTTTATGTCATATAAATGAGAGAGACATAAGGAGTATCACCAACTTTTCGTCGGGGTATTTGGACATTGAAGACAAGAAAAGGGAAGTGAAAGAGATCCAATTTGAAAGGAGATCACACTTCAATACTGACTGGGCACCTGGACTCATGTGACTTAAACATCTGCCAGCCAAGTACAAGAAAGTCTCCAAAAAGTTGTTTAAAATTGGGTGGGATTTTACCAGACAAGAGTGAGAGGAAGAAGGACCTTCCTAACAAAAGAGGTTTCATGTCTCTGGCAGTGATGTGACAGTGCATGTTGTGGTCTCCTATGAAACCAGCCACTTAAAGCAGGATACATAGTGGAGTAGAAAAACAGAATATCGAAAAATCTACTGGCTGAGTGTTGAATGGCCTTGTAAACAGCAGGAAGAACATGAGTGTTGGACAGAGGGGGGGTCTATAATATAGTACATAAGCAAAGATGTGATACCAACAGACCACTGTTTCAGGAAGAATACTATCAAAGGGACCAAATCACTGTAGATAGACGGGGTATGTCAAAGCTCCTCCGGGGCCACTGTATCCTCACCATGGCCATTCCCCAAATCTGAATCTTCCCATTCCATCCAGGTGGTTTGATGTCTTCTCTGATGCTCAGGACACCTTCTGTAAAAATGTCATAGCTTCCACCCCAAATCATCATTTTTTTTCATGGTTCCCTGAACCATGTTTCTCTATCTGCAATGAAGCACCAATTTGTTGTCTTGTTTTCTTTCCAATTTCTAGTCTTCTGAAAACTAATGTTCTGTCAAATTCTGCCAAAAACTGTGCACTAGGTGTCAAATGCTCTGCAAGTTCTGAAAATCTTTCTCTTATTTTTGGTATTTCATATTGTCACAGGCTGATAAAAAATATTTGTGAACTTCCAGTTTCTAGTCTAATAAATATACTTAAAAGTTGCCATTCCACTTGAACCTCAAGTAACAAGCACAAAAAAGCAAAAAAATAAAGCAATCTTGTTAGATCCATAAGAGATGTGCACGTATAGGGCAAACTACTAATCCTAAAATTGGAGAGACAGGCAGGTGAACACAGAAAATGATAACTTACAAAGCAGAAATTCACAAACAGAAACCTCACAGGAATCAACGTAAAAGTAAGAGAATCTAAAATGTCATAAATGAATTGTTGGAGGCTCATAATAGACAACTTGTGGAGTAAATGCCTCCAGGGGGATCCAGTAATAGTAAGTTCCCCCACATTTTTGTAAGTTTCATCTCCAAGAGGTCAACTAAATTCTCAGAATAAATATCAAGAAAGAAGAAAAGAAAGAGAAAGAAAAAGAGAGAGAAAGAAAGAAAGAAAGAAAGAAAGAAAGAAAGAAAGAAAGAAAGAAAGAAAGAAAGAAGAAAGAAAGAAAGAAGAAAGAAAGAAAGAAAGAAGAAAGAAAGAAAGAAAGAAAGAAAGAAAGAAAGAAAAAGAAAGAAGAAGAAAGAAGAAAAAAGAAAGAAAGAAAGAAAGAAAAGAAAGAAAGAAAGAAAGAAAAAAGAAAGAAAGAAAAAAGAAAAAGAAAGAAAGAAAAAAAAAAAAGAAAGAAAGAAGAAAAAAAAAGAAAAAAGAAAGAAAGAGAAAGAGAAAGAAAGAAGAAAAAAAAAGAAAGAAAGAAAGAAAAAAGAAAGAAAGAAAGAAGAAGAAAGAAAGAAAGAAAGAGAAAAGAAAGAAAGAAGAAAGAAAAAAGAAAGAAAGAAAGAAAGAAAGAAAGAAAGAAAGAAAGAAAGAAAGAAAGAAAGAAAGAAAGAAAGAAAGAAAAGAAAAGAAAAGAAATATAGAAAAGGGTGCCTGATGCTTCTGGCAGGAGGAAGGCAAAGACTTGCCAGAGCAGTCTATTCTTAATATTTTCCCCTGAAAAAAACTATTTAATAGAGCCTAACCTGTTAGGGTTTTAACAGAGTTCAACTGATCAGGGGTTAAGGAAATGCCCTCTTCACCTTGACTCTAGCTTTCCACAGAAAAGGAGAAAAATACACAAGTCATCCTGTCCCATTTGGAGTAAGGGGCTTCAAGAAGCATTTGCAAAGTTCAGGCAAGAGCTACTGGTGCATAAAATGCTTCATGTCTCCCTACCCATGCTTTATCACCACATTATTAAAGGTCTATTCAGTTCAAGAGTTCCATTACTCTGTATATCATAGCTGGTGATAAAAAAAAAGCAAAAACAATAAAAAGATATGATGCAAAACACAATTTAGAGAAAAAGGAAGAACTAGAACTAATAATAACAGAGGTTGGAATTATCAGAATGAAAATTGAAAACAATTATGATCAGACTACAGAATAAAGTAGATAAATTGCAAGAATAAGTATTATAAGCAAAGAGATAGACAAAGAAAGTTCTTTGAAAATCATTGCAATAAGAAATGAATAATGTATGAGAGTTTATTATAGACTAAACAGGACTAAGGGCATGGCTTAAAGACAGTGTGATAGAAATATCCAAAACTGGGCCCGGAGAGATAGCACAGTGGCGTTTGCCTTGCAAGCAGCCAATCCAGGACCAAAGGTGGTTGGTTCGAATCCCAGTGTCCATATGGTCCCCCGTGCCTGCCAGGAGCTATTTCTGAGCAGACAGCCAGGAGTAACCCCTGAGCAATGCCGGGTGTGGCCCAAAAACCAAAAAAAAGAAAGAAAGAAAGAAAGAAAGAAAGAAAGAAAGAAAGAAAGAAGGAAGGAAGGAAGGAAGGAAGGAAGGAAGGAAGGAAGGAAGGAAGGAAGGAAGGAAGGAAGGAAGGAAGGAAGGAAGGAAGGAAGGAAGGAAGGAGGAAGGAAGGAAGAAGGAAGAAGAAAGAAAGAAAGAAAGAAAGAAAGAAAGAAAGAAAGAAAGAAAGAAAGAAAGAAAGAAAGAAAGAAAGAAAGAAAGAAAGAAAGAAAGAAAGAAAGAAAGAAAATATCCAAAGCTGAAAAGAAAAGAATGACTGAAAGAGTAGAATAGAATATCCAAGAATTGTGGGACAACTACAAAAAATGTACATATTTCCATAAGGAAAGATACAAGAAGAATAAAAATATTTGAAGCAATAAAGAACAAGAATTTCCCCCCAAATTAATGTTAGATATAAAATCATAGATCCAGAAGACTCAGAGAATAATCAATATAAACATAAAAATTCAAAGTATATCAAAGATATAATAGAAGAAAAGCAATAAAGAAAAAGTCCTGAAAGTGAGAGGAAAATATTATCCTGTCTATAAAGATACTATCAAACTTATTAAAAACATGCAAGATAGGGCCCGGAGAGATAGCACAGCGGCGTTTGCCTTGCAAGCAGCCGATTCAGGACCAAAGGTGGTTGGTTCGAATCCCGGTGTCCCATATGGTCCCCCGTGCCTGCCAGGAGCTATTTCTGAGCAGACAGCCAGGAGTAACCCCTGAGCACCACCGGGTGTGGCCCAAAAACCAAAAAAATAAAAAAATAAAAAAAAAACATGCAAGATAGTGAAACAAAATATTCAGCATTTTAATAAAATAAATCAATCTCAAATATTCTTTTTTTTTGCTTGCAAGGCAAACACCACTGTGCTATCTCTCCGGGCCCCAATCTCAAATATTCTACCTAAGAAATTATCCTTCAATAGAAATACTTTTAAAAATAAATTTAGACAAAAATTGAGATGATTTGTTGCCAGTGAGCTTGCTTAAGAGTTCTTTAGAGAAAGGGAAAGTGGTGTAGACCAAAAGTTCACAACTATATAAAGAGACAAAAAATTTAGTGAAAATATGACTAAAAAGATCTTTCATTTTATTTTAAAAAAATAGGACTCATTTTATCTTCAGGGTCCCCAAGACCACTCCCAGAGATGCGTGTGCTTCTCAGTGATCAGAGCCCACCAGGGCTACATCTTCTGGGGCTAGGGAGTCAACAGGATGGCACTTAGTGTTGCTTCAGGAGCTATGAGATGCAAACTTGTTCTACACTTACCTATATCTATAGTCCCTACTTTTTGTTTGTTTGTTTGTTTTTGGGCCACACCTAGTGGTGCTTGGGGGTTACTTCTGGATCTGCACTAAGAAATCACCTCTGGCAGGCTCAGGGGACCATATGGGATGCCAGGATTCAAACTGGTGTTCATCCTGTGTTGGGCCATGTGCAAGGCAAATGCCCTGACACTGTGCTATCACTCTGGCCCCTATAGTCCCTATTTTTCTCTTTTTATTTGATATAAGGAGTTATCTGGAACAATTTGTTTAAGGAAATACTAGAAACTGCATTTGATTGTTGGTAATGTTGCATATGTATGTAAATATAGATATACATATATGTATATATACATATATATGTACATATATCTAAGTATGTGTAACTTTAAAATTAATAAGTCAAATGATACTAGGAACAGACAGGAGGAATTAAGATTACTTAGTAATTACAAATACTGGCTTTACCTGTGAGGCAGGCTAGAATTATTTTAACAGGATGTGGACTAGAGTACATATATATTGCAAAGTCTAGGACAATTACTAAAAAAATTAAAATTACGACACAAATATTAAAACAAAAAGTGTACTGATTTTTTGTTTTTGTGTTTTGGGGCTACACCTGGTGATGCTCAGGGGTTACTCCTGGCTCTGTACTACAGAATTATTCCTGGTAATCCTAGAGGACTATATGCGATAATAGAGATTGAATTTAGGTTGGCCACATGCAAAGCAAATGTCCTACCCATTATACAATCTTTTCAGACACATATATTGATATGTTAAGAAAAAGACCAAAAGAAAAAAAATATCAGGTACATGGTCAGTTAATTTTCAAAAAAGGAGCAAAACACATGAAATGAAGCAAGGAAAATTTCTTCAGGAGCTAGTGTTGAGAAAGCTGGCCAGCCACATACAAAAAAAAAAAAAAGAACTCAGATTTTTTTCTAAGACCATGCACAAGAGTCAACTCAATATGAATTAAAGACCTTGATATCGTAGGGCCAGAGTGATAGCACAGAGTTAAGGCATTTGCCTTGCAAGTGGCCCATCTAGGACGGACTGGGTTTGATTTCTGGCATCCCATATGATCCCCTGAGCCAGGAGCAGGTTTCTGAGCACACAGCCATGAGTAACCCCTGAGTATCACTGGGTGTGGACCACCTCCCCCAAAAGACCTTGATATCAGATCTGAATCCACAGATACATATAGAGGGAAATAGGTGGAACTCTCATTGACATTTAAGCTAAAAACACCCTTAAGGATGAAATGCCACTGACAAAGCAAGTGGAAGTGAAGACAAAGAAAGACAATAGAACTGCATTAAATTAAGAAACTTCAAAACCTCAAAGGAAACAAGGACCAGAGTAACAAGACAACCAACAGACTTCAGGAAAATATTTGCTCACTACTCATTTGATAAATAATTAATATAGTCACAATGGCCAACATTTGGAAATAACCTGTGGCCAAGAACAAATGATTGAATAAAGAAACTTTGATACACCCATATACACAATGGAATACTACTTGGTCATAAGAAAAGATGAAGTCATGGTAATTTTTATGCTACATGGATGGATCTGGAGAGTACTGTGCTGAATGAAATGAGTCAGAGGGAGAGGGACAAACAGAATGATCTCAATCAAATGTGAGTAGAAAGAAACATAGTAGGGAAATAACATGGTAAAAGACATAGAAACAAAAGACCATAACTGGTCCTTTGTAAGAAGTTGGCTACTGGAGAGAGAAGGGCAATAGGTCAGGAAAGGATCCTATGACAATGATAGAAGAAAGTGGTTACTCTGGATGAGTACTGGGCACTGAAAGGCAAAGTGATATGCTTGAGTCCCTCTCAGTAGCACTGTAAACCGCAATGCCAAAAAGTAGGGGGAAAGGGAAACAAAATAGAAAAAAATGCTAAAATGTTTGCTATGGAGGAAGCCTTGGGGTCAAGAGGAAAACTGGGTACATTGGTGAAGGAAAATGAATACTGATGAGGGTACTGATGTTGGAATATCGTATGCCTGAAACTCAATTATGAAATAAATTATAACTTTGCAATTTGAGTATTTGGTTTTTTGGGGGGCCACACCCGTTTGATGCTCAGGGGTTACTTCTGGCTAAGCGCTCAGAAATCGCCTCTGGCTTGGTGGGACCATATGGGACACCGGGGGATCGAACCTAGGTCCTTCCTTGGCTAGTGCTTGCAAGGCAGACACCTTACCTCCAGCACCACCTCGCCGGCCCCTGCAATTTGGTTATTAAAAATACTTAAGAAAATAAATATAACTATTAATTGTACATAGAACAGACTTCAAAGAAAAGATATTGATCATGGAAAAAGGGCATTCATAAAACTATGCAGTGATCCTCTAGAAAAATATAATGATCCAAAAACAGATGCAAAAATAGATATGTAGGGACTGGAGAGATAGCACACAGTGGTAGGGTGTTTGTTTGCCTTGCATGCAGATGGATGGTGGTTCGAATCCCGGCATCCCAAAAAATAGATATATAAGAATATATTTTAACTAAGCTTTTGACCTCCAAAAAATAGATAAAGAATATACTTTAAGCTTTGACAACGGAGTAAAGGCAATACAATGGAGCAAGAATATTTTCTAATAAATGGTGTGGGACAAATGGATATCCATGTGCAAAAAGTCTAGACACAATTGGATTATTGGGCAATATAAGTGATATATTATGCTGGACTCCTAATACAGTGTTCATTCTGATAATGTCTTAAATATTTTTTTTTTGGTTTTTAGGCCACACCCAGCAGTGCTCAGGGGTTACTCCTGGCTGTCTGCTCAGAAATAGCTCCTGGCAGGCACGGGGGACCATATGGGACACCGGGATTCGAACCAACACCTTTGGTCCTGGATCGGCTGCTTGCAAGGCAAACGCTGCTGTGCTATCTCTCCAGGCCCATGTCTCAAATATTTTAAATTAATCATTTTCAGTTGAGTATTAAAAAAAAGGTCATTGCACAGCACATTGTTAGAATTTAGCAAGACATTGGTTTAAATCTGAGGATGAAGAAGTTTCTGAAATCTCCAACTTATCTATAAAATCTTCAGCAGCGTATTTTCTTTTTTATACTTCAAAGAGCTCTATGGCAACAAATACAGCTGTTTAAACTACCAGATGCTTAACTGAATGCTTTTTAGAGATTCCTATAATAATGTTCTAATGTTTTAATCAACAGGTAAACAGCTGTAAGGTGGGTTAGAATATATAGATTCTTACTACAGTGCTCACTGAATGTTTGAATGTCTTAATTCCTATTTGCATAACCTTTAATGTTTCTGTTCAGTGATCTGTGGATAGTTTGGATGCCTTAGTTTTGTGATACAAGTGATATATTGTATTGGACTTCTTAATACAGTGCTCATAATAATGTCTTAACAAAGATTTTACATTAATCTTTTTTCAGTTGATCATACCTGCTTGTATGATCTCATGTATCTCTCCACAGATACTCATACCACAATGCTCCGTCACTGAGTATGTCATTTACAATTTACTTCTAATTCTTGATGGGTTTTACTATATCATATGTTATTCACAGTTTGCTTTCAAGAAAGAAACTTTGGATGTCTGAAACTTATGATACTATACTTTGAAGTACAGATAATACCTTTTACATGCTCATTAACCATATTACTTAATATTCTAAACTTGAAAATTATGATTGTTTTAAGAATGTTCTGTATTCAACCTAGGCCTTGGAACTTTTATATTCAGCAAAGTCCCACTTCATCAACATTAAATTCTCCAAGGAACTGGAAAAGTTTCACACCCGACATGCTGGCTTTATATTTAGAAGCGCTTTGACCTGTTTAATCTGGGTGAATTTCTAGGTGCAACTTTGGATTGATCCTTTTGTGTGTATATTGGATGTAAGCGTGGTGGCCACCTGTTTACTATCCATCTGTGCCATTTGTAATGTCTGTAAATGTGGTATCTCAGCATTTCCTTCTATTGCACTTAGTCCTCTATTTCCTTTATTTCCTCTATTTCTTTTATTCTCCCAACTCTGATTTGTTACTGGTAAATCTCCCTCGTTAGCTTTTTACCTTTAGTTATTTCTCATTAACCCCCTTCCAATAGGCTGCTGGTGGGAATATCCAACTCCAGCTTGGCTCCAGTATCCATCACAGGATGAAGATGATGTCATTGCTGAGAAGTGCCCATTGATTGGAGTGTGGGGCTCAGGCAACACCATTGGCGTGTGAAATGTTCATCATGGTCCTCTCTAGAGGCTCATGCAGCACAGTATCATCGCTCTGGTTGCTGATGCTGTCGAGTCACTTGAGTTATGGTCTGCAGTCACACCACGATTGCTAATAGGTTCTCGGCAATTGCCTCTTTTGCCACTTGACTTCACCTTAAAACTGTTGTTCATGACTGGTTTTAGTTTTTGAGAGATCCTCGGCTCTAGGACATCTCCAGATCTATGACTGCTGCAAACTGTTTTCTCAGATTCCACAAGATGACGTGGCTGACTGAAATTATGATTCAGAATTTATATACTAATTAGACAATTTCTTAAGACTTATAAGGGATATATCTCTCCTTTGTATACTTATTTTTTTTAATTCTTTAAGCACCATGATTACAAACATGATTGTAGTTGGATTTCAGTCATAAACAGAACACCCCCCTTCACCAGTGCAACATTCCCATCCCCAATACTCCCCCTCCCTCCTTCCCATCCCCTGTCTGTATTCGAGATAGATAGTACCCTTGAAATTTTTTTTGTAAAATTAGGCTATTGGAATTGTTTGGTTTGTTATTATTTCTCCTTAGGCCTCAATAGTATTCTGTAGCACAGTTCTTTTTGCAAGGGCACAAATTAAAATAGAAAAATATTAGATATTAAGAGGAGTTATCCATTAGGGATGAGAACTCAGTAATTTCTGATTACAAGGGGCCTTCCACTCTGAACAATTGCCATAATGACTTGACTTACTCTTTAATCAGCTTCAAGAAAAGTTCTGGAGTTACTTGGGAGTGATTCCCTCCTACCAGGGCACTCCTACAGAGAATGAGAAGTTTAACGCCACTTTCCGGTTCAAATTGACTAGACCTTCACATCATTACATCAGCCAAGCCTGGTTATCCCTGACAAGACAGGGAAACCATAAAGGCAGATTGTTAACACCAATATCTATAAGTTCTGAAATCTGACAGTGAAGACCATGTTGAAGAAGAATCCTTCCTGGGACCTTAAAGAAAGACTTTGAAGTTAGACAAATTAATGTGCTGGGGCCTATAGTTGGTCATATGGCAAGAACTTCATGGGTAGGGACTCCCTGTTTCTTAGGCCCAAAGTTTAACTTCCTAATTTTTCAACTTTGGCTATGCCTATGAAAAATTATGCCATCCCCTTTATTTATTAATTTATTTATTGGGTCACACCTGGCAGCGTTCAGAGGTTACTTCTGGCTCTGTGCTCAGAAATCATCCCTGGCAGGCTCAGGGGACCATATGAGACACCAAGGATCAAACCAAGACCTGTCCTGTCCTGTGTCGGCCACGTGCAAGGCAAACACCCTACTGCTGTGCTATCGCTCCTGCCACATCCCTTTTATTTTTGAGTCATATCTCCTTCCCATGTGGTGTGTATTTTAACTCTTATTTCTGTATTTATTTCTATAGTCAATTAAGGGGAGATGTGGGATTAACTGGATTGTGTGATTGATTTGATTCCATCTTACTCAGAATACACCTTGTTACTCACTGGTTGGAAACATCTTTGAATGTAGCACCTTGGATTGGGGTTTAGACCACCTAAACCCACCTCTGGGTGTGGTTTCTTCCTTCAGAATACTCAGATTTTCAAGGAAATGCTCTCTTGCATTTCTGTACTTCCATGGAGCTTGCTGCTTCTTAAGAGCTGAAGGCTTTTATGTGTTGAAATTCCTGAATCCGTTTCTGCCTCTTTGTGTGTGTGTGTGGATTATTTCCTAGATCTATGTTTGCTTCTAGACCTGCATTTTTCCAGTGTTATGGCTCTAGAACATGAGGATTAATTCTATAGACATGTTTATATCATAATAAAAAATTCAAAATTTATCAGAGACCTAAATGTAAAACACAAAAATCAAAAACTCCTATAAGATAAATAGGAGATTTATCCAGAAAAATCTTAAAAACACATGATTCCAACTTAACTTTTCAGAAACCACCAAAGGCATATAATGTGTAAGAGAAAGAATTGATAAAAGTGAGATTTCATTAGAACTTAAAATTGATGCTTGGTTAAAGACATTGTTAAGAGGATGAAAATACAAGCCAGAAATTAGAAAATATCTCAAAAAATACATATGACAAAGAACTTTTATCTAAGATATACAAATAATTCTTAAACATTAAAAAATGGCAACTCAATTTTAAAAATCAACCAAAGAGGGCAGAGAGGTAGTATTATGGTAAGGCATTTTCCTTGCATATGGCAGACCCAGATTCAATCCCCAGCATCCCAAATGGTAGCCTAAGCCCCAAAAGGAGTAATCCCTGAGTAGAGCTAGGAATAAATCCTGAGTACCACCAGGTGTGGCCCAAAACCCATAAACAAACAAGTAAACATATAAACAAACCAAGGGCCTTAATAGAAATATATTCAAAGATATACAGGAGACATTGAAACATAAGATACTCAACTGGGACAGAGCAATAGTATATATGAGGTAGGGATCTTGTATGCTGCCAACCCTGGGTGTGAACTCTGATACCCTATATGATCTCCCCAGCCCACCAGAAGTGATCCCTGAGTGAAGAATGAAAACTGAGCACCACTGAATATGACCCACAATCAAAAACAAAAACATTCTAGACACTCTAAGACATCAGAAAAATGGAGTGAAAGAACAATGAGATTTTCCTACACTTCCATCAGAATAGCAAAATTTTGAAATACAGACACCATCAAATGCTGCTAAGGATATGAAGCAACAGAAAAGCTCATCTATTACTGATGGGAATGCAAAATGACAGTCACTTTTGTAACATTGTTTGAGATTTTTAAAAACTCATTTTATTAATCTCCTAGTCTTGTAGTTATACTGAACATAGATATTGGCTTTATAACTGCCAACACTTGGAAATAATTAAGATTCCTTTCTTTGGTGAATGGACAAACAGTGACAGTTCAGGTAATGGAATAATATCCAAGCCTATAAAAGAAACTATAAAGCTCTAAAAATATGTGAAAGAAACTTATAGACATATTACGAAGTAAAAACATTAATCTGGAAATGCTTCATACTGTATAACTCTGACTATATAATATCTATAAAAGGAAAACCATAGAGACAATTAAAACACCAGAAGTTGCCACTGGTTAGTGGGCACCAGGATATGAAGAACATGGAAATATTTAGGCAGTGAAACTATTATGTATAGCACTACAATGGTGTCATTTATTATTATCTAAACTCATAAAACGGGTAAATTCTAATATAAACTGAATAAACTCTAATCTACTCCATTGACTTTGGGTGATAAAACTCTAAAGTTAAAGTCAGTGGTCTGCTATAGCCCATGGACCATAGGATTGTATTCTGTACTGTAGCATATCTAGGCAAAGAGACTGTGATGCCTTAGTGTTATGTCCCTAAGAATCCCTAATAGTGGCAGTGCATGAAGGTGAGCAATGATAGGGTATAGAAGGTAAAGTAACATACCCTGATAGAAACTGAGAGTAAC
The DNA here is from genome assembly GCF_024139225.1 of Suncus etruscus. Taxonomy (NCBI): domain Eukaryota; kingdom Metazoa; phylum Chordata; class Mammalia; order Eulipotyphla; family Soricidae; genus Suncus; species Suncus etruscus. The sequence goes on from NC_064861.1 coordinate 49,155,500, forward strand.
TGGAACAAGAGTAAAGCCATGAATTAAAGATAATATGCTCAAAAAGGCAGATAAAGCAGTGAGCTCAATGACAAAGATGACAGGAGAGTAATCAGGAGCTGGTCCAGTAGAGTATCGAAACCCCAATATCAGGGTTTAGTCAAGGAAGTACTAGTAAAGAGAATGTTTGGCAGTGGTCTAATCATTACTTCAACTTCTCAGTAGATGTCAAGATTTTCAAAGACCAATTTTTTGAGGAAGTATTAGATTTCACCTTCATTCTAAGTCAAAAACTTAAAAAATCTCAATGTTTTTTATTCTGCCTCTTTTAAGTAGATAAGTCTAACTACCTCAGAAAAGGCAGGAGTCCAGAGATGTTAGAGATACAGTCCAGAGATGTTTCAGTTCTCTTCTTTGAGGAACAATTCCATCAGCCCCAACTTATGGGGTAGTAAATTCTTCCTTTTTCCTCCCATGGAGACGGCAGTAACTGCTGGGGGTATAAATGTTTATTACTCTAAGATTTGAGAGTTATAAATTGACTATCACAATGTTGTTAATGACACTAAACAGAGACAGGAATATCATATAGGTTAAATTTAGGCAACTCCAGCTAGACCAGAAATTCTGTGAGAGAAGGATCAGTACTGTGGACCCCATTCTCTGGCCAGCACTGTCTAGTACCCAGGCACTGAATCAGTTCTTGTGGAATTTGCAGTAACAAGATCCAGATGACACTGCACACTAATCACTAAAGCATATGTTGTAATTCAAACTCAAGTTTCTAAAAACAAAAGTATTCTCAAGTGTCTTTTTCTTGGGAACCTTTTGCTTCACTCTGTCTTTCAATGGGTAAGGATGATTGAAATTTGGTAACTTACTTCACTGACAAGTCATAGGGACAACTAAGGTTGGAACGCACTTTTCTTTCCTGCCTTTAGAGATTTCTAAGTAATGTATTTCTCAAAACAAACATAACCCAACTGTACTGAATGGTTCATCTTAACATGGGTTTTTCATAACAGCTATATTACACAACCTAGAATTTTTCAATAGTGGAGAAAGTATTTTGGGAAGAAAAACTGCAATCATGTGAAAGAATAATTTCCCTGACTACAACTAGACTGAATTGCAAGGCCATTGAACAGACCTGCAGCACCTAACAAACCAATGGCCACACTGAATATTTTGTTTCTCCTGGGTTCCTAAATTGGTAAGCCTTCAGAGAATCCTTACTGGTAAGCTTTTTCTGACCTCCTAAGTGAATGGCTGCCACATGCTCTGGTTTCTAGCATTTCACTCCTTTCAACTCATGGTCAACAGTCCTTTCCAGGTAACTTTGGAACTCAGCCCACTCCTCTCACCTAGACAAATACTGGCAAATATTATAAAACTAGAATCTCAACACCAAGTCTGGTAAATCTCCAATGCTCTTCTCATACACCATCAAAAATATTCTCTCCAAGAACAAGTGACTTTGGGATGAAGTCCAAGTCCTCCCTCCCTCCGTCCCTCCCTCCTCCCTCTCTCCCCCCTCTCTCTTCTCTCCTTTCCTCTCTTTCTTCTCCTCTCCTCTCTTTTCTTTCTCTCTCTCCCCTCTCTCCCCCCTCTCTTCCCTTTCTCTCTTCTCTCCTCTCTCTCCCCTCTCTCCCCTCTCTCTCTTCTCTCTCTTTCTTTCTCTCTTTCTCTCTTTCTCTCTTTCTCTCTCTCTTTTTCTATCCTGGTCACCACTGACTGAGCTCTCTGTCTCTCCTGCACTCAGGCCCTTTCTGCATCTTTCAAACCAAGAAAGTATTCACAGAATCCAAGTATACCAAATTCTCTCTTATCTAGTGTCTTTAATCCCATTGCCAAGAGAGTCCTTCCTCCAGGAAATGTTCTCTGCCCTCACTGACCCAACTGACCTGCCAGGTTTGGTTAGGTACTGTGATTCCATGATCCTTACCATGTTGTGCTCAGATGGTCTGTTGGATGCCTCTCACTCCAGAGACAATGATGCTCACTATTTTTCTGTTCTAGCTAGAGTTCAATGACCCACTTAGGTGAATTCAGGCAAAAGAAGGTTAAAAAAATGTAGAGCATATATATACTTGATCCCTGGATATATCAAATTTATAAACACAGTAGGTAGTCATAAATAATAATAAATAAAACATTCTATCAGTTAAAAATCCTATCCTGGGATTAACACATTTGAGCCTGTTACTTGCACCCACATTTGATCCCAAAATGTTTTGCAATGTATTTAAATGACAAGTAGATGGCTATTTCTGAGACATATAGAATTAGTAAGAAGAGGGTTGTAATGCAGGATTAGGAAATGAAATTTCCAGAATTGGGGACAAGCTTCTTTAAGCAGACAGCATTGACTCTGGAGTCAAAAGGTTCTCATTATCTTTTTTTACTAACAAGTCATTTTATCTTCCTAATACTTGGTTTCTTCATTTGGAAAAGAAACCTCCAACTTCAAAGTCTACAAGTTGAAGTGGCTCTTTATTTTTATGCATTGAGTTTGAAAGGTATTTTAAAGAAGGCAGCTCCTGGGAAAAAAAAATAAAATGGTTTACTAATGTATCTTGCAACTGATGATTCAATATATTCATACACAGAGTTGAAACATAGCAACTGGGTTAAGGTAATTTAGCATTAAGTTACTCTAAAACATTTGTGGAAAAAATATATAAACAATTACAGACAAAATTATAAAGTGCCTGGTATTTAAAAATATATATACAGAGAATACAGCAATCACAGTAGAGTCAGGAAGTCTAGTGGGAACAAACCTATGATTTGCAGTATTTGTAAAAAAATTTTTTTAACTGACTAAAATTGCACTGTTTTATTTTTTTAACTGCTATATAAACAGTATTATGATTCCATAGTGCTTGGTCATTATATATAGTCAGAATTTTTAAGTCACAGGACTATGTTGTCCTTTTATAAAACTTAATTTTTTGCTTCCTCATTTGGCAGTTTAGTTCATATAGTTGGAGATATTGGGATCAATATCTGCTTATAAAATATTCATTATATTCATTTTATTTATTTATTTTTTTAAACTTTATTGATTAATTGGTTGTTGGGCCATACCCAGTGATGCTTAGGAGTTACCCTTGGCTCTGCACTCAGAAATCACCGTTGGCAGGCTGGGGGTCCATATGGGTGCCGGGAATCGAACCAGGTCCCTCCCACATCAGCACATGCAAGGCAAATGCCCTACCGCTGTGCTATCTCTCCGGCTCCCAGTATATTCATTTTAATGTATTTTACAATCATTTTGTACAAATACATGATTTGTAAAAATTAAAATAAGTTCTTACATTTCTAAAAGGCCCTTATATTTCGTCATTTTTCTGTATTCTCAGAGTCTAATATGATTAGGCTTCCATTAGAACTTCCTATTAGACTTTCATATTAGAGCTTCCTACTTTAGCCTCCAAATTTGGTCCAAATTTTTAAGATATTTAGCTCTCTTATAACCTTGAATTTATTGAATATAATGCATATAAATACCAACATTTTAGGTTGATCAAAATATTTTCATAGTAAAGTCACCACTCTGTATATAATCTTACAAATATATTCTCTATGTAGCTTTATTCTGTGTAATGTTGTAGCTTAATTTAAATTTTGGGGCTCTTCCAAGATTTCAAGTCATTTTGTTATTTTAAGTCTAAAATAAAGTTTGAAAGCTTATAGATTATGTATTTAAGACACCATAAAAGTATACAGTATATTATTCTTTCTCAAATACAAAAGGAGAAAAATATTTTCTTTGACTCTTTTCTTTCTCTCTCTCTAAGTCTAAATCCTAGTTTTAAGAGAAAGAGCATCTATTTATTTTTTCACTCAAACCCATATATTTAATTCAACTATTCTTTTGATAAAGCACGCCTTGTTTCTATTGAGTTCCTAAAACAGAGGAAATTGTTAAGTATATTTTTGGGCAGTGACATACCCCTTTGATGCATCAGGAAATTGTAGCCAGACCAGATTCCACCCCACTTTCAAAAAACCACACTCCAGCTCATTTCCCTCTTCCTATCTGACATCCTTCCCCTCCTCCGTATCACCACAGGCTCCTTCAAAAATCCATCAGGCCTTTTTTTCTATGAGGTCTGCAGAGCAGCTTCAAGCTCTCCTGAGTCATGAAGGTTCTGGATATCTAGTAATGCGTACATAATCATATTGATCTCTATCACAGTTTCTATTTTCCTAAAGGATTTAAAAGAACCACATGCTAATAGAACTCAGGATTGTGATGTTTGGTTCCCAGTACCTAGAGTTCTAGAACTGGGGGTGCTTCAATAGCTGTTAGGAAATGATTTTTGGTCTTTAAAGTTTGCGTCTATACATACTATCATCTTGTCCAGGTAATAATTCAAACTAAGATGATTGTATTATATTATACCATTTATATCACTGTAACCATGATTATGTGGGATAAAAAATAAAACTATATTTAGAAGCATGGGGTCATGTAAGACTAGTGACCCACTTAAAACGGTTAATACTCATTTTGGGGGAGGCTCATTATTAACAGTTAAAAATCCATTGTTTCCTAAAGAGAAATGGAGCTAAATCTTCAATGAGAGTTCTAAAATACTAACAGTTCGTGGTAGGAAACCAGAGTAAAAAATTCATTCTTGAAAGTCATTTCAGTAGATCTCCACAAATGCAGTTTACCCAGTTTTGCACACATATCATTTCGGCAAATGCAAAAATAAAATTTTCGTTAGAATTTGAAATAGGGCTGTTTCTTTTATTAAGCACCCCTTTAAGGAGTTGCACTTTTAGGATGTAGGTACCTTGAAAAGATACGCCATTTGATAATTCTATCTTTGTCCTACTTTGTGTAGGGAGTTGAAATTAGTAAGCATTCAATGAAACACTACTGAAGAGAGGTTGTAAAGATGAATTGATTCTACAAGTAAAAACCTGCAGGCAAGATGATAGATAGTAACAAAAGCTAAGGTCTATCCGTTCAGAAACTACCTTAGTATCTCCTTGAATGTAACATGCAATCACTCCCCACACCGCAATTTCTCAAAAACATTCTCAGCTTTGCAGTTTTTCTCTATTGTATATATCTACCTTTCCTTTACATAAACATTGTGTCAGGCATTAAAACCATTTTTTCAAGAATACTTCCCTAAATTTAAAAAAATCTAGACTGTGAAAAACGTGAACTTAAGCGTCTAGTTGCAAATTAGTCATTAGTTATTAATCTGTATGTTTTAAAATATAAACAAATCTAGTTATGCTAAGATCATCAGCACAAAAATATGTGTTCTTATCTCCTTTCCTACACACACACATACACACACACACACACACACACACACTCAATTCTAGTCTTAAAGAAGAAATGCTCTAAATAATAATCATATGAACTACAATCACACTCCTGGGTATTTATCCCAGAAATATGAAAACTTATGTTCACATGAATGTTTAGAGAGTTATTTGTAATAAAACACCAGAAACAAACAAGCTCACTGGTGAACTGTTAAGCAAACAGTGCAACAACCAGAGAATAGAATACTAATGACTTGGGAATCAGAAAGAGCAAATGATTGATACACGAAAAGTGAAGCATTGAACGTAAATACAGTAAGTTAAGTGCAAATCGCCAATTGTCAATGGTTTCATCTAGTAAGGTATCATCAATAGAAACAGTCCTAAAAATTACAGAAATCAGGAACAAACTAGTAATTTCTAGGGCTATGGAGGGGGGGCGGACACAGGAGATAAGTGGCAGTGAATATGAGGACAAAGGGAGGAATCTTTGCTGTGAGGGAAATGTTCTGTATCTTGACTATCAATGTCATTGTCTACATAGTACCATAAACTTCAAGGTGTTGGAAACTGGGCTAGAAGTACAAATGATCTCTCCATTACTTAGAAAAGCTGTAAAATCTACCATGACTTCAGAATATAAGGTTTAATTAAAAACAACACAAAATTCTAGCCCACTAAATTCAGCATTTGGAGAGCTGAGTTTAAGACTTTATCACAGCACATGGATTATTCATAGAAATTGCACAAGTAGATCCACTATAAACTCTGTCATTCACCACATAGTAATTTACAGCAGTTTCTCAGAATGTCACTAGCAGCTGGGGATCTCCTCAGGATTATCTGGTCACAAGTACTCCTTTACAGTATTCCCATCACAGAGGCCGGAAGCTCAAGACCACAGAGGGATCCTTCCTTTTCCATTTACCTATACCCACCACATCAACCACAACAAGGAATTTCCCAATGGCAGGACAATCCACCATTATTTAGCCTACCCAAATATAAGAACTTGTGAAAGAAGTGGGCGGCAGCCTTCCTTACAAAAAAAAAAAATAAATAAATGTTCAAACGCATAACAAATGCTTTGCCAGTTAAGGCAAATCTTCCGGAGTCTTGAGTTGAGCTAATAGATTGTTTGAGGAGAAAATGTTTTACTCCAGTGGGACTAATAAAGAGAATTAATATATACACACGAATACCTTTCAAGTCTTTTTCTCCCATAATTATAATGGAGTCACATTAGAAAGCAATTTTAAAGCTACTCTAATAATATCACGATGGAAGAAGAAATGCTACGATGGGGAACAGGATTTTTAACCTCCTTTACAGGAACAAATAGTTATACAGTCCAATGCATAACATTGATTTTAGTTTTACCTATATTTTGATTAGAAAAGTAACTGGTAGTATTCTACAATTAAGCATTTTTAATGAAATTGGTGATCAAAAAGAGCAGAACTCCCTTCTTTATAACAACTGAGAATTTTAATTGGAAAAATACTGTAGTCTATAAATAGGGACATTCAAAACATATTTAAACCACTTGAGCACTTGATTTTTCCATGTCCTTTGCATCTAGACTGAAAAAGACCACAGAAAATTTCAAAGACTGATGGCTGAATCTAAAAGAAAAAAAAATCCATTTTATTGTCACGATCATTGTCACTATATTTTATACCTCCCAGGCTGCACTGAACTTCGTGATACTGCTTTATGCTTGGAAGAAGACAAATCACTAATCAATTATGTACACTAATTAAAAATGCTACCTTTGGAGGCATTTTAATAACTCAGTAAGTGGGGTGTTTTCTCTCTAACTACTTCCTTGAAAACATTTCTGATAACACACTAGCTAGGATGCACTAAACATTTGCAAATGCTTAATATCAGAGTCTACATAAAACTATAAAATTATCCCCCAAAGGTGGTGGTATAATTCTGAAACCGGTTCAGGTCACATGGAAAATAGAATTATATGCTAATTTGTTCTTATATTAAGTTATCATAGAAGGTCAAACCAAACACAGTAAAATAAATTCTGAAAAAAATTTAAGTAGAGTGGTATGGACCGTAACAAAGTAAACTGTTTATCTTAATAAATACCAATACGAGAAAAAAGTTTTAAGTGGGAGCATTTTCTCCTTTTCAAAAATATTAATGCTTTAACCAATCAACCCCAGGCAATGATTTTTATGGCTTAGAAATATGTTATGTAAATAGTATTTTTTTCTAAAAGAAAAATAGGGAGGGATATTTTTTCCTAAAGAAGAAAAGATGGACAGAAGAGAACAATTTTCCCAGAAAGAATTTCATTTTATTTTACATAGTTTTACAATTAAACATAAAAATTCAATTCACATAAATAGGCCTACAACATACTGTAAAACACACACGCTCAAACAAATGATAGGGTTGAAAGGGGCTGATTATAATACATTAATTATTGTACTCCACAGCAAATAAGGCACATTTGATCATTTCTTAGCACAGATTTATCTGAAAAATATATATCTTCTATTTAAATTATAGAATAAAATAATCTATGTCCATTATTTTTCTGAAAGGCATTATGAGTTCTAGAGATACTATACCGACTTTATAAAAACTACAAACTAAAGTAATGATTGAAGAATTAGGGCTACCAGATTTACAGCTGATGATGGCTCATGTCTCAGATTTCTATCTTTCCAAGTCTCTGTTATAGAAAAAAGGGAGAATCTTTGGTGGCAGGAGAAAGGACAAATAAAACCCTACAGCTCTGAAGTCAGGGACCTATATTTTATAAAGCATCCAGTTTATTGCAGTACACAACTAAGACCAGTGACAGAGATCATCTGTGTCATACCCTTAGGCAAATCTCTTTAAAAAAAAAAAAAGAAAGAAAAGAATAATTTTTGGTCTATACAATTCTTTTTCTATTAAAAAAAGTTGATATCTTTCATTTTCGTGCCACATTTCCAATGCCAGGCTATAAGAGCTAGCACTCACAAAGAGCTACCTGAATTTTCTTTTTTTTTTTTCTTTCTTAATTTTCTTTAAATCACAACTCATTTAGAATTTATGAAAGAAATTTTATCTGTTGCATTTAATAAGTTTTATTACTAATAATATTCATTAAATATGTTCATTTCTCATGGAATGCTGGTTTTGACATTTTGTTCAAATACTTTATCTTTCACTGAATATTGCAGGCATTGTTTAGCCTGTTTTCTGTTAACAGAGTTAAATACATAGACGTATTCAAGTATAAAATCTTTAGATTCTTTGATGGATTATAAATTACTTCTCTGTTTCTCTACTATCATTCTCACTGAAGTACCTATATGTACTAGTATTTATCCATAAAAAGTGAATATAACGTTTTTTAAAGGGTGGGAGTCTCACAAAAAAATAAAAACTTGCAACAATGCTCAAAATATTAGGACTTAAGTAAATTTATCTTCATTCCACTAAAACCAATCTGATACCCAGGGACTAGAAACCATCCTAAAGCACATTATATGCTAAAATTTTACATTTTAAATGTCTGTAGATAATTATTATGTCATCTACAGATAATTTTACATCTAGCTATATTTTAGTATTCATTACCAGAGGCTCTAATGCAAAATATATTGAAACTGCTAAAATATTAAGTTGGTTAAAGATAACATCAAGCAAATCAGTAGCTGTTCTATAACTCAAAGTAAGACACGAAATAAGATTTGAAAAGGAATCAATAAAAGCCAGGGCAAAATATTTGAACCTTGGTTATCACAAACAACACTATCATTTCTAGTGGTTTGCATATAAACTCCTTATCTTCACTAGCTAGTTAAAAAGAATGAAAAGCTTCTTAGAACCAGCGAAAAAGAAAGTCTTTACCATGCCCCTTGAAAAAGCTCATTTTCACATTACTCAGGCTTCATTATGCTAAATCAATATTCGTTTAGTCACTGGGGTTATTGACATATTTTAAAATAAAAGTATACCCTTCAGCTACTGCACTCATTACAGGTAATTTGTCTTGTCAGAGAGCAGGGAATATTATCCTAGTCTTTCAGGGGCTGACAGCCCATGGAAATACCTCCCCATGGTTACAACTGTAAATAATTTTAAGGTAAAATATTGAAAAATCAATGACTGTTTCCTGCAATCTGTCACAAACAAATCAATCATAATCTGTACTGCCAGAGAGTATGATTTGAAGGAGATGGGAGCAGATGTAATTCTTGGCTGGAATCTCTCATTTCAAAATCACTTCACATAATGGTGTCATCATTTAAACACTTAACAGTCAGTGCAACTGCCACTGTAACATCTAGTTGGACAAAACCACAAGGAGGAGGAGGAGAAAATGCCATCACTATTATGTTAACAAACATTTAATTTAAATGGTTGCTGCATTAGTAAATTTCGGCTGAAAACAGCTTTACCTACCTCCTTCACAGTTCAAAATTAATCACGGCTGCTTTTCTATGTACTGGAGCTTAATAAATTAGCCCATGACTTGAAATTTTATTCTCTAAAGTATCAATAGCCCTTATTTTAAAAGTCCATTACAGAGAATAAAATTTTGAATTAATACATAAGATATTTAGATTCTAGAAAATCTATAATTCTACTTACATAAAAGAGATAAAATAGTCATAGATGTCAAGATTATACTTTTAAAGTAGGTTTAAAGGTCTTAGTTGCCCAGAAATTAAATTTTATATTTTCTTCTATTAATAAATATTATATTTCAACCTTGTAATAGTTTAACCTATTTAAGATAATCACCAACATCTAATTTATTCAAAATTCTCTTGCATCCCATATGCAAGCTATACCATAGACTGTCTATACACAGGCTATCTCAAACCCCAGAGTAATAACCCAACTATATGAAGTGTAAAAGTTGGTCAAGGTCATAATATTGAATAATATTAGAAATGTACATTGCATTTCGAGTAATCACGTTGATATCGACATTTTTTTACATGCTACATTTTAATGGGTTCCTCAACTGCTTCCAACCTCTACCTAGGCATGAATAAGAAAATCTGAGATTGGCATGTTTCACCTTCATATTGTACTAACAAAAAACATAATTTGATTGTGTTATCAGTCTTCTTTCTGGGAGGTTTTTGTTTTTTCAATGTATACTAGTTCTTTTTTGTACCATACTGCTTATCAATTTTCTAATTAAAGAATTAGATATATGAAGTCTTGTATTAGTCTATCAATCTCTCTCAAAGATAGAGTCCAGTAGACTTTTGGGTGGCAGATAAATAACATTCTTAAACATAATAATTCTTGTTAAAAAGGATGCTTACTCTGTGTTTAACTAAACATTCATAATCTATCTGGTTGTTTAGCATGAGAAAACAGAAAATTATCTTATTAATACAAAATTTAATATAACTTTTGTTCTTCAAGAACCTCAGATCATTCTTAAAGAGCAACATTACATTTCTGAAAATGAAAGAGAATATGGGCAACTTATCAAAGATATAATGCGGAATAAAACAGAAATCTCCATTGCGTGTGAATCTCACAACAGCTGCAAAATAAACAACAAGCCAACCTTGTGAGAGAAAGAGGAAAAAGTATTATCCACAGTCTAGAATTATGTAAAGATTGGAAAGGGACCCACATTTGTGAACTAGGAAAGGAACCCCTTCCTGGTATTTCTGGCCTTCAGGGCCAGGCAGGGCCCAGCTAACTCCTTGGCAGAGTTCTAGAACCAGTTGTCAACCACCAAGGCTCACACTCAGAGTTTGGTTGTAGCTGGCAGTAAATCGAATAGCCCTGCAGAGAGCACATTTCCTCACAGAAGGCAACAAAGGAGTGGGACGTAAATGAGGACAGTTAAGCAACATGCAAGACGCACGTATGTACATACATCACCACAAATTAAAATGACATCTACTCAAGTGTGTGGGCCACCATCACAGACCTAATTCTCAGAAAGAAGCTATTTTAAGGGTGCTGAGTTTGCTTCCCTGGAACTTCTCAGCACACCCTACACAGACCAAAAGCTTTAAGGAGCAGCTCAAAAACTTAGTAGATGAAAATTAAATTGCTTTCTTACCCCAAATTTAAAGAAACTGTTATCCACTAGATAAAGTTCCTATATGTAATAAAGGCCCAGAATTAGAAAAGAAAGAATCCTTTTAAAAGAGATAATATTACCTCCCTATCTTCAGAATCTCCTCCTTCCAATAGTCAGTAGCTCCATTATGAACTGTAGATTCTTAAAAAGAAACAACAGCAAGGGTTAGCTTCAACTTCCTATCACTTATGACCTGTATAGAATTCCAGTTTAATTACCAATACTTCAATTTATTTTTTCCTAAATGATACTTTCCTAAAAAGTATACTCTGGCTACTTCTACTAAAGTGCATTTAATTCGTGAAACGTCCACAATTCATCAATCATAAGCCATCAATCAGATCACAATTTTGCTTCATTTTCCCAATAGTGAAGAACTCTCCCCATCACACACCTCTATTTTATATAAAACAAGTATTTGCTGTAATACATTTGAATACCATTAGCATGCATAAAATATAAATTCTGGCTGATAGAGATATACAACTCAACTGATTTACATATATGTTTACATTTTTTCTTGTATTACCCTTAGATGAGAAAAAAAAAATCCCTAAGCTTAAAGCAAACAAAGAGGAATCAAACTGCTCACCGCTTAACATTCTCTTGATATTTGTGTTGCTTATTTTTTAACTCGCCACAATTCTTCAGCTCTTGGTCATATATAAAATCCCATCTCCATAATACCAAATCAGTCACAGGGGAACACAAGCGTCCTATTTGCAAACAATTATATATTACCTCTTATGACATTTAAAAATCACTTTAATGTCTTTGAAAATACTCACAATAAACATTTGTCCTACTAGAGGCTGAACAAATTATAGTTGCCATCTATAACATTAGCATAGATTTTTGTCACATACTGCTTTATTTTTATTTAACAAAATGTTCTTCATCACTAAATCTAGTTCCTTATTCAGTCCACTAGACAATACAAATATTCTTCAAAATGAACTTTTCTCATCTTTTTTAATTCAATAGGTCCTATTCTGATGAGAAAGGACAATTTTCCTTAAATATCTTAATCATATATGCATCCTCTTTTTATTATAAGATCTTGGAACCCATGGCTGTAGTACATATATATATGAATATGTACACATATCTAAACAAACATATATTCTTTAAGAAGTTAAAGGATCCAGGTAACAAAAGTAATTGAAAATTTTTAATTTGGTATAGATAGATTAGTTCCTTAAAATATTAGTTCTGGATATAAAATATCATAAAGCTTAATCTTGATTTTTATGAGAAACACTAAATTTATAAATTTCATTACCAATGATAACTCAAAATAAATTATTCATTAATTTTCCATAACTCCAATTTTCTCTATTTACTGAATCTATATAATGCAATAGCAAATTTTTTTAATAATAAAAGATCTTAAGAGACATTCTCTACATTCTGTACTTAGGCTCTATTACAACATAGATACTCTGCTAAAGTCAACACTGATGCTATTTGGTGTCTACTCCACACAAAAGCACATTGCATGGGATGGGGGCAGTCACTTGTAGATAAACATGGGGATTGCAAAGACAAATTTTGGCAAACATCTGAAGGAAGCCCATACTTCAGAAATAAACTTAGCTGAAAACATCCAAATGTATTATTAAAGCATCATACTTATCACCTGCACAGAAAATGGAAATGATTCTGTTTAACGAAGCACAGAAGACTAAATACTTGTGGGATATTAGATATGAGTATCTAATCTAATTTTCTCCAAGGTATCACTCCATATTATGGCAAATAAACAAATAAAGACTGTATCAAGGTGTGGAATATCATTAGCTTGAGAAAAGGCCAGAAAAATGGATTACATAAATGACAGCTTCAGGAGAAAATTGTATTCCCTTCTTCTGAACAAATGTTAAGTGCATCCTCACTAATAAACACTTACATTCAAACTACATTAGAATATACTGGTTTTCAATTTCGAAGCATCTAAGTTAATTTGCCCTGCTAAATTGGTGCTTTAGGTCTATTCTTGCTATAAAAATGCTGCAGATTTATGCAGAAAGTATCATACTTTGAGCTGTACAAGGAAAACAAACAAGATTCATAATTGGACAAGACAAAAATAATTTCATGATTTTACATCTTATTATGTATTAGCTGTTATTCTATTATTAGCTGCATTATTAGTGTATTAGCTGTTATTCTATTAAGAACAACTTTTTCTAAGAAACAGCCAACAAATATACTACAATAATGTTAAAAATACAGGAGCCAATATAGTGTAGACATTGAAGTAAAATACACCAAGATAGGGTAGTTTTACTTCATAGCATAGACTAGATTATTTCAGCATTAAAACATTATTCCAAATTATGATACTGTTTTTATAATCTATTTTAAATAACTTGTTTAATTCAGCTAGGATTATATTATTTCATTTGCCTGTCTGCTATCAATAGAAGAATAAATCAAAATTTTAAAGACTTATTCAATGTAAAAATTTATATAGTAAACAAAATATAATTATTTGTTCAAATAACAGTAGGCTATTATAAGTTCACATTCCTATTCATTTCTTTTAATCCTGCAAAATAAATTTGAAAATAGTACATAAATAATAGCCTAGGGATGCTGATCTTAGCTGCTAGAGAAAGAATTTTGATGGAGAAGTTAGGGAACAAATAAAGCAATTATTTCAAAATTAATGTTCTTGTTTTAGTTTCAGCAAATAAATATAAATAAGTCTTTCTTTGATTTTAGTTGACCATGTAATTCTAGCAGCTAATTTTCCTTGGAGTCATGAATGAGCTGTGACTCTACACCTGGCTTCTTCGATCATATGCCTATGGGCTCCTCCACTTTCATTTCCTCTTCGACAATGAATTTTAATATTAAAGAAAAACACTCACACATCTTACACACACCCTGATGGACAGCCAGCTTCCAGGAAATCATGAGCTACAAAGAGAGGGGAGGAAATCTTAATGCAATACTTTATGTTAAAGGGTATTAGGTGCTGGGTAAGTCAAGGGTAATGTAATCAACAGCATCCGTCTTGCTATTGTTTTTGTATTCAGAGGTTTGAAATGAAGGACAGTATATTATTTTAGTGGTCACCAAGATTATGATTCAGATCCTTAAACTAATAAGAGGCTAAATGCACTCTGCACTTGCTCATCAATTCAAAGTTACACAATATTATTTTGGAAGAAATAAAATGGTTCTCTATTTCTGGAAATAAAAACAGGGCATGGCATGAACAATGTAGATAAGTATTTGGTGACATGAAAACAAAATTGTTTCTAGATCTTTAAACCAGCCTTAAAAGCTTTTCCAAAAACTAAAGTGGCATAATTTCTCATATATTTACCTTTTTTACTAAATCCCTATTTCTGCACATAAAAGCATGCCTTACTCTACAGATTCATTCTGACTACCAATATAGGTTTGTTTAAAAAAAATACTGCCCTATTTGTGCTTTTCATCCTAAATTAGTAACCATTATTTGAGGGGGAGGGGAGAGAGAGAGAGAGAGAGAGAGAGAGAGAGAGAGAGAGAGGCTGACAAAGTGTTGCCAAAAAAGCCACAAGTAGTTTTAGAACATGCCAGAACACTTCACATTAAACTATTATTTCTCTCCCCAAAAGTTCCGTTGCCAAAGTGTTCACAAAATCTGGAAGTGCAAAGTCAGGTTGGGTTCAGGCGCAATTAAATTCTCCAAGAGCAAAACTGTACAAAAATATGCCGCCCTTCTTGTGTCACCATTTTATAGACAACATTTTCTCAGGATCTTAATTAAGATAACGACGCACACCTGTGTCAACATTCTCTGGCAAGACAGTCTTATCAATCATAATCCTTTAAGTACACTCCAAAACAGCAAAGCTATATGACAGAAGCAATCTGTTACCTTTTCTAGTGCTGGGTGCTGTGTCTCTCCCATAAGAATGATGAGATCTTTAAAACACTGCAGACCCACTTTTTATGAGTCTTTAAAGTTTTAACTATAAACAGTTATTACACTAAATAAACAGGAATAACCTCTTCTGCGCTTGATTTAAACAATGACAACTGTGCAACCATAACTTGAAGAGCAAGCTGTATGGCCAAATCTGGGTGATCCAATTGGGGCTTTTATTGGATAGTTTCCAATTGCAAAAAAGTTACACAGTACTGGATGGGTGGTACAGACATGATAAGCTAATAAACCCTTAGGAAGTTTTCTAAATTAGATTTTTTTTTCCCAAAAGTCCCACGTTAAGAAATACCTACCGTTAGTGTTAGTTAAAAACATGTTTGCAAAGGTAACAAATGTCATAGCATCCCCACTGACCCCCCCCTCCCCAATAGTCTTCTTGGTAACCTGGAGTTAAGAGTCACATTAGCTGCCACCTCTGCTAAAAACCAGTGAAACAAATACAGTGAAATAAGATTCACGACCTCCTTCCAAAAAGTGAAAGTTAATGAATAAAGAGGGAGGAAAGGTGGGAAAGAAAAGGGGAACGCAGAGTCACCATCAACTAGATTTTTTTTTTTGAAGTTCAGAGTTCGTGTTGACCAGTGGGGAAAGGGGTAAAAATAGGTGAGTGCTTTCACATTAAAAAATAATAAATAAATAACTAAATAAATACACTGAGCAACGCTGCCAGATGCTATCTGAGTCACGTCTGCTTGCCAATGATCGGCTCTTCCCTTGCACGTTATTAACATGAGAGTCTATCCGGGGAGGGCCGCCGGGGCGGGCGGCAGTGGCCAGCCGAGCAGCAGCAGCAGCAGCGGAGCCATCAATGTGCAAATAAAGCAGAAAATAGAGACATCCTTAAGAAAATGAGCCTTAAATTTGACGGAGAGCGGAGGTGACAAGCACGGCCGCAGAACCATCAACTGGAAAAGGCGTCGAAAAGGCATCTTTCAGGATCCTCTCCCCCTCCAGTCCTGGACACCCCCCCAAAAAAGAGAAAAGGAGACAGTAGAAGAGGGAGAAGTTGGGGAGGGGGAGATAAGGGGGACTGACAAAGCGGGGGGGGGGGCGGCGAGATGATGTAATGAGGATGTCTGGGTGACAGATCAGATCCCACACTCTGGGCGGCCCAGACCTCTAGCTAGGGGCTCCATTGCAGAATCCGCTTGGCAGCCCTGAACCCCGCACCCCAAGAGGGGGGGAAGCCGCCGCGCGTGGAGGCAAGAGACACGCCCCCGTGACCGCCCACCCGTGACCGTGACCCGTGGAGTGGAGTGGCTTGCCCGCCCGATGACACTCCTGCATGCGGCCCGCCAGCCCTAAAGGGGGTGGCCGGCGGGCCGCGTGCGGATGGAGTGGGGGCGCATCCAACCCAACCCTGCTGCATCTGCATCTCCTGCACTTCCTGCAGCAGCCGAAGAGGGTCTGAAAGCCGGGCCCCGCGCGGGGTTGCATTGCACCGTTCTGGGCTCCGAAACCGGGCGCCCGGGCTCACCTCTCTGCATCTCCGCGCGCGGGCGGGCGGGCGGCGGGCGGGCCGCGGACGCTCCCTCGTGGCTGGTGCGAGCCCCCGGCGGGCGGCGCGCGCAGGCCGCCACCCGACCGTTAGTTAGCGCGAGGGGCTGAGGCGGCGAGGCGGAGCCGCGGGTGGGGGCGGCGCCCCGAAGCCGAGAGCCGGCTCTTGTGGGCCCGGAGAGGCGGGAGACAAGGAGCCCAGGCGGGCGGGGACTCTGCCTTGCGCTCAGGGCCTACATGGACCCCATCCGGAGAACACTCGCTCTCGGACAGTGAACCGGCCCGCCTTCTTGTCCCCTCAGGCTCTCTGATCAGGGCCGATCTTTTCGCTTCGCTTGCAGCCAGCCAAGACACTTCAAGCCCGGGCAACGCCAGCCACCCCAGCCACCGGCTTTCCCGTCTCCATGACAATAGCGCGCCCGACGCCCCGCCCCCTAGGCCCCGCCCCTAGGCGCCTCGACGCGAGTGCACGTCGCTGGTGGGCGGGGCCATGTCTGGCCAGCGTCCAATCAGAGAGGCTGGGCGGGCGGAGAGAGGCGGGGCCTGATGGCGTGGGTGGGGCCTGGCAAGGGAGGGGCGGAGTCAGCGCGCCTGCGTGATTCGCGCCCGCGCGGGTGCCAGTCTTGTAGGGTGGTGGTGGCTCAATTAAGTTCAGTGTGCGGTGATGGGGAGCTGAGCAAAGAGGAGGGTTCCTATAGATAGCCCTTCGGAATCGTTCCGAGAAAACTTTGGTGGAGGGCCGTCATGCCACCGGCACGTGACCCTCCTATTAAAAAAATAAAATGCCGGCTTTTCGACACTGTGTCCGCCCGCCCTGTCCTGGTTCACCAGCGCCCCTGTCTGTCTGTCCCACACACAGCTCCAGCTCGAGTGCGCCCGAGGCTGCCGCTGCTGGTGGTGGTGGTGGCGGCGGCACGTTGTGGATGGGCAGCCGAGCCAAGGAGCTAGTTGCTTTTTGTGGATTCTTAAGTGCGTGACCGTCGTGGGCCAGGGCTCGGGCGTTGTGACTCAGTTGTGTGGTGTGGTGGTGGTGTGTGTGTGTGTGTGTGTGTGTGTGTGTGTGTGTGTGTGTGTGTGTGTGTGTGTGTGTGTGTGTTTGTCTTGCCAGCGCCTCGCTGAGCAAACAGGGCTTGGGTTGGGTTGGGTTGGGCCGGGCACTGCTCTGCTCTGCTCTGGAGAGTGTTTGCAGTGGAACGTGGGCGGGTGCGAGAATGCTTGAGAAGGGGGGAAAAGGGACTCGGTTGCCACCTCCTCCTTCCCGGGCCGGCGGGGAGAAAGTTCGGAAAGAGGCATCCAGGGTGAGGAGCCTGGCGATTAGGTGGGGTCAGGAGATCCGCACCAACAGGGTCCATCTTCAGTCTTCAGCTCCGTCCCACTTACTTCTCCTTCAGAAAACTACCCACACTGTCCGGGGTGGGGTCCCCGGCGGCGTACCCTCCCCAGCTGTCTGGCCGTGGCTTGGTAGATAGACAGAGGGCTGGCCTCTAGACGTGCAGATAGATGTCCAAGGCCTGTATCTTGCCCACCTGCTGCTGCTGCTGTTGCAAAGCAAAAACAGAACCGTTGTCCCGGAGAGTGCGGGCGTCCACCCGGCTCTCCCGGGGAACCTTCATTTCGTGTCTCCAAGTCGTTCTCAAACCCCTCTTGTCTTGAAGGCGAAGAAGCCAGGAGTCGGTGGGGCGGCGATCTGTCTGTCTCCGAGCCCGGGCTCCTGGCTAACCAGAAATCCGCTAACTCCGGTGGTCAAGCAACGATCCGAGCGTTCGTTCGCGGTGCGCGGGGTGCGCCTCCGGAAAGTCCCCCCTTTGTGCTTCGGAGTGGCGGCGGGACTTGGCCACCGGGTGCGTCGGGTGCACCGCTGCTCCACCCGGACTTTCTGCAGATACAGAAAGTTGGAGCTGGGCACTCCAGGACGGTGACGGTCGTCCTGGGGCCGGCGCTCGCGAGTCTGATTGAAAGCGAGCGAGGACGAGAGCGGCCAGGGGAGGGGGGGAGAAGCCGAGGAGGGGGTGAAAGGAGGAGGAGGAGGAGGGCCGCGCCTGAGAGGCGGGCGCGAGGGAGGGGCGAGGGGAGCGCCCGCGAGCGGGAGAGGGAGCCGAGGAGGAAGAGGGAGAGGGCCAGGGCGCGCCTGGCGGCCGGGTTGGCTGCGGCCGCCCAGAGCCTCCTGCCAGTCCTCCCACCGACTACACCCCGGGAAGGAGGAGCTTCAAGCGCGCACAAGGCGTCAGAATCCTCAATTTCCAACTTAGCATCTTGGCAGGACCTTTGCGAAGCCAAAAGCAGAGCCCCCCAGTGCAAAGAGCAAGGGGGGAAAAAAAGAGAAAGCGGCCAGGGAGGAGGCCTCCGTGGGGGCGGGGGGAGGCCAACCCATCCGGGGCGAGCCCGGCGCGCAGAGCAGCGGGGCTCGGCGATCGCAGCCCAGAGGCGCGCGGGAAGCCAGCGAGGAGAAGCCGGGAGCCGGGGGCCGGAGCAGCAGAAGCGGCTCGGGGCAGCCGAAGGCCAGGTGCCCGCCCGATCGCCCTAGCAGGGCGCCGCCCGGCTCGTTGGCGGCCGCGGAGCGGCGCGCCCCATGCCCCTGTGTGGCCATGTCCTACCCGCAGGGCTACTTGTACCAGCCGTCCGCCTCGCTGGCGCTCTACTCATGCCCGGCTTACAGTACCAGCGTCATCTCGGGGCCCCGCACCGATGAGCTCGGTCGCTCCTCGTCGGGCTCCGCGTTCTCGCCCTACGCCGGCTCCACCGCCTTCACGGCGCCCTCGCCGGGCTACAACTCGCACCTCCAGTACGGCGCCGACCCCGCGGCTGCAGCGGCCGCCGCCTTCTCTTCGTACGTGGTGAGTGAGCGCGAGCGCTTCGGGCCGCGCGCGGGGACCGGCGGAGCGGGCGGGAACTTGCGGGGGGGGGGGACACGGGCCTCGGCGCTGCGGCTCCTGCGGATGGCCCGGGCCCAGCTTCACCGCCCCTGCAAACTTGTGCGTTGGTGTCGCCGGGTTTCGCCCGGCCTCGGGCTCCGGAGTTGTTCTCACCCGAGAGCCGCGCCTTTGCTCCGACCCGCTGAGCCAGAGGAAAGGTTTGCAGGGCCGACAAGTCGCTGCAATTAATAAGCAGCTTTTGTGATTCCAACGTGAACTGCGGGTCGTCCTGCAAACTCTTTTCATGATCATCATCACCACCACCATCAGCAGCATCTTAGGTTTTGCTCTTTGGGGGGGAAAAAAGTAGTTCAAAGGAAATGAACCTGAAATCCGAGCAGAGGCGTGCGAATTCTATGTAAATGTGCTTGGCTTCACCTTTAATTAGTCGTCCACAAAATGTTGCAAATCCGTAATCCTATCTCCGCAATCCTATTTGGGGGTATTAAATTTCTGAAAAGTTGGAGGAGCTGCGGTGCATCCGGGATTTTTCGGCCTGGTGTGCTTTCTGGAAAAGCGCCGTGGCTTCGGTATGGGGAAACATTTTTGCAAGGGTTGTGTGTGTTGGGACAAGGCTTAGCTTTTGGTTTGCTTATCCCTGGGGTGCTGGGAATGTGGAGGGGGCGCCTTGATTTCCTTTGTCGACCCCCATTCTCCCCGTCCCCTAAAGAGCGGCTCCTTGGAGCACTGGGCTCATCACAGACTCGCTGTGTCTGCTCAGGCCTCTTTGGGTGCAGGGCCTGGCAGCGGTGGTGAAGCTGCGCCGGGGAAGTGAACATTCCCTGTCCAACTGGGACCTGCAGGTTGGCACTGAAATAAGGACATTTTTGAGGACCCCCATACGCACACTTAAGACCCAATTCAGGAGTTGGCACCCCCCCCCCACTGCCTTCTGAGAAGGAAGGATATCCTTGGGAAGGAGGCTCCAGCTGTACCCGCAAGGGAAGCCAGAGTTTGGGCCTCAATGCCCATAGCCCCGCCGGTGCAGGGAAAAGTTGCTCTGGTTGCCTACAAACCCCTTCTTTACCTTCTCTTTACCTGTTCCCTGCAGGGCTCGCCCTACGACCACACGCCGGGCATGGCGGGCTCCTTGGGGTACCACCCTTACGCCGCGCCTCTGGGCTCCTACCCGTACGGGGACCCCGCTTACAGGAAAAATGCCACACGCGACGCCACGGCCACGCTCAAAGCCTGGCTCAACGAGCACCGCAAGAACCCCTACCCCACCAAGGGCGAGAAGATCATGCTGGCCATCATCACCAAGATGACCCTCACCCAGGTGTCCACCTGGTTCGCCAACGCGCGCCGGCGCCTCAAGAAGGAGAACAAGATGACGTGGACGCCGCGGAACCGCAGCGAGGACGAGGAGGAGGAAGAGAACATCGACCTGGAGAAGAACGACGAAGACGAGCCCCAGAAACCCGAGGACAAGGGCGACCCTGAGGGCCCTGAAGCAGGTTGGTGGAGGCGGGAAAGGGGTGCATTGCACTGCTGCCTTGCGTGCTGGTAGCGGGGTGAGTCTCCAAAGGAAGGAAACTCTGGGCTTGGCGGGAGGGCTGGGGGCACTCAAAGCTGGGAGATGGTGGGTCGGGCTCTTTGCATTTGGCGGCGGGGAGAGCTGGGCCCCCCGCGGGGCGGGCTCAGCGCCTCTCACAGCCTGGGTTTCGCCCGCAGGAGGTGCGGAGCAGAAGGCGGCTGCTGGCTGCGAACGGTTGCAGGGGCCGCCCACCCCCGCCGGAAAGGAGACCGAGGGCAGCCTCAGCGACTCGGATTTTAAGGAGCCGCCTTCGGAGGGCCGCCTGGACACGCTGCCCGGGGGCCCCCGAGCTGCTGGGCCCTCCCCGGCTGGGCCCGCAGCGGCCCGGCTGGTGGAGGAGCCGGCAGCGCATTACTCCTCGGGCGCAACAGCCCCCGGCCCGCACCCCACCGCGGGAGAGCTGCCTCCGGGGACTGGTGGGCCCTCGGTTATTCACTCGCCACCGCCCCCGCCTCCGCAGGCTGTGCTAGCCAAGCCCAAACTGTGGTCTCTGGCCGAGATCGCCACCTCCTCGGACAAGGTCAAGGACGGGGGCAGCGGGAGCGAGGGCTCGCCGTGCCCACCGGGCCCCTTGCCCGGGGCCGGGCCAGCGCTAGCAGGCAGCCGCGCTTCACCGGCCCCAGCGCCATCGCGCTCCCCCTCGGCTCAGTGTCCCTTTCCAGGCGGGACAGTACTCTCCCGGCCTCTCTACTACACGGCGCCCTTCTATCCTGGCTACACGAACTATGGATCCTTCGGACATCTCCATGGCCACCCGGGCCCCGGGCCCGGCCCCACAACCGGTCCGGGCTCGCATTTCAATGGATTAAACCAGACCATGTTGAACCGAGCGGACGCTTTGGCTAAAGACCCGAAAATGCTGCGGAGCCAGTCCCAGCTAGACCTGTGCAAAGACTCTCCCTATGAATTGAAGAAAGGTATGTCCGACATTTAACGCGGGATGTGGCGGTCCCGGACTTTGCTAATTTATTAAAAATAAATCATGGCCTTGGCAGTTATTTTTCCATCAACAAGAGAGAGAGAGAGAAAAGAGAGAGAAACTACCCCTCCTATTAAAAAGTTTATAGTTCATGGAGATGAAAGGCATAAAAATGTAAACATCTCCTACACATAAAAATGTCTTAACCACCCAAAAAGAAAAGCTTAAAAAAGGATTTGTATTAAATCTTATTCTGTATATTTAATGTAGCCTTTTTTGTATTTAAATGGATAATTCAATATCTTTGAAGTAAATTATGAAAATAAGACACCTGTACAGACATTTAATGTTTCTTTTGTAATATAAATATATACATTTGTGTTCCCCCCCAAAAGTGTTTCATAGTTTAAAAATACAAGTTTAATTTAATTTTTTACACCTATTGATTTTTCTGGGTATGAGCTAAAGTATTATTATGGAAAGGAAACAGGTTATACTCTTAGATTTAAAATTAAAAGAAACTGCAGCCGCCTTTGTAAAATGCGAAATATTTAATTAAAACAGATTTTAACATAATCAGAGCCACTCATTACTTTTTGAAGAAGCCTCCACGAACTGTCCACCGCCTTGGACAAAAGGTGCAAATGGCAACTTCTTTTCTCCCCGAAGTGGGCAATGAAAGGTTGCTGGGAACCTGGGGATGAGGAGGAAATCGTAATTAGACCTCAAGCTGGGGAAGCCTGGCTACCCTGAATGCAGATTTGATCACTGGCTGGGGGCTCCTTGGGGGAAATTGGGCCCGGAGTACTGAGAAGAGAGACGCTAGCTTGTGCCCAGAAGGGAGACAAGATGGCAAAGGCAGCTAGAAACACTCAGCACCCTAGCGCCATCGCTTAACCTAATTACTTCCAATCAGTGTCGTGTTTTATGCAAAGCAATCAGCTGGTGAACTTTGCTAATGAGTTCGATTTTATGCCGGATTTAGCCCTTATTACTATTTCAAAGGTGCTTGGACTAATGCGGCGGGGAGCGTTCAGGGAAGCCTAGGAGAAAGCTTTCCCAAGACACTGCCTTCTCTACCCCTTTAAAATTAGGCATTGATCTCTTCGTTGGATTTGATTAAATTAGTGAATGTTCCAACCACGACTGAGCGGGTGGTAGGCATATTCCCGCGCAGCTGTGGGGCTGGGACCTCCAGGCCCTAGAGGGGACGGTTACCCCCTTTCACAGGTAGGTGTCACACTTGTCCCGAATTTCAAGCCTGCACAAGGCAAAGCCTGAGATTGGACAGTGGGCGGAAGTGGGGGAGGAAGCACACCAGCGCTTGGGCTAAGGAAACCTAGAACATACCCGAGACACCCCCAACCCACCTTCACCCTACAAGGCCCCCCTTTCTTAGGCAAATGGTCTTCCACAGTTCCACGCCATTTTTCTAGATATTGAGGACATTATGGACTCCTCAGGTTTGTGGGTATTCTAGCACTTTTCCTGTCTCAGAGTCAAGAGATCGGCAGGATTTTGGAGATTCTGATTTCTCGTTTTAATCTTGCATATTTATGCAAAAAATGAAAAGACGGAATGTGTCTCCAACCTGAAAGTTGTGAAAACCCAGGTAGTCCCCATGTGTCCCCCCCACTCTCCGTTTTACAAGAGACTGGAACTTTCCCATTACTTCGTGGGAAATTTTTGGAGGTCTGGGAGAGGGGGCGGGCTTATGACAAAAATATATTGCACGGAGGGAATTGATTTTCACTCATAAACCAAGCCAGAGTGGCGAGAGAATGTGTTTGCACACAACACGGGTTTAATTAGGCTAAATCAAAATGCACATATTTGCATTTCTACTCAAGATGACTTGAACCCCACTTGGATTTGAACCCTACTTGGACTCATCCCCCCCCCCAACTTTCATTCAGTTTTCACTTTTGCTATTAAAGCAAAGAAAAACAAAACAAACAAACGGGCAACAGAGCGCATTCAGCTTTTCGAATTTAAAACAAGTTTGAAAGCTGCATTGTCCAGATGTTTTCGCGAACAGCGGTCGACTTCAGAGTTTAAATGAGTGAGAAAATTCACGCAGGGAAATGGTTTCAAAGCTGGAAGTGTGGATAATTAAATATGCATGAGCCGATCGTATTTTATTTTGTCCCTTTAATTATAAATGATTTTTTAAAAAAACAATTGAATTCCAGAGATGACTAGCCCTACCCTCCATCCCCCAGACCCCACCATCCACTATCCTAGGGCCTGGTTCACAGTCAGTACTGCCCCCCTTTTGAATATGCAGCCCCAGGAGTCAACGTCTCTTAAAAAAAAGAATAGCCCAATTCCCTTCTCTTAAGAGAGTTTTTAACATCAACTCCGCGGGGCTTTGGAGGCTCTGGCCCTAAACCTTGCCCAATGATTTTAAAAAGAAAATTACAGGCCTCCTTGGGTTCCCTGGAATATGCAAATAACACGGCTCCGACCTCCTCGATCTCGGTTGCTGAGCTTAGGGGTTGTGAGCCCAATGCCCGGCAGGGCCGCCTGGAAACGGGAACCTAGCACCCTGTGCTCTGAGCATTTCTCGACACTGAGAAGCGACATCTGGAGCCTTCAAGTCTGGGAGAAAAAAAAAACGCCAGGGTCTGGGAGGAGGGTCGGGGGTCTGCTGCCTCACTGTCCATATCCCTCCAGCCCAGCTGCAGAATCTAGGCTTTCTTTGCATTCTTCATTTTGAGTACAAGTCCCGGTGAAGTTCGGGGTTTTCTCTCTTGCAGACCTGGGTTTCTGTGGCCCGTGTTTTTATTTATTTATTTTTTTTTCTGGTGTCAGAAGCTTTTCTGTTTTGGGGAGAGGGAGGCTTGACGAGCCGTTTGGAGCTCGGAGCATTCAATCAGTGTCACCCTCGTTTATTCCTGGACTTAATGACATAGCTGTAGGGACCCAAGTTTCTCCTAGAGCCTTCAGCTTGGCCACGTCTTGGGCCATGTTGAACGTGATGATTTGGAAGGCGCTGGGAGAAACCTGCTCTTGGGAGCCTCGCTCCCGTGTGTAGGGAAGTTTGGATAACGGTGTCCAGATCGCACAAGGCAGAGTTCAGTATACTTAGGTGCTCGCGCTGCGCTGGAGTTTTCCACCTGTGCACAGCTGGGTGGCTTACTGAATTCCGCACCTAGTTTGGCATGTAAGGAGGGACTCGGGGAGCACAAAATCCATGATAACAGGGATCGCGGGATTACAGGGAGGGAGTGTATGCATACAGTGAGGAATAGGAACGAATTGCATTCCTTCCCTGGCCCGTCAGTGAGGAGCTGAATCAGAGCTTAAAGGTATTTAGAGTTGAGGAGTGAAGTCGATCCCGAGGGCACAATACCTGGGCATCGAAAGACAGGGGGCAAAATGGGGGTCGGGAATATAAGGGAATTTTTTTCTGCCTTCGTGCCTTTCAGCTTGGGGTGCCGGGGGCTTGAGATGTCTGCGTGTAAGGCCTGCAAGAAGGCCTCCGGATTTGCACTCCTCTGTAGCCTCTGATTCTTCCCGGAGATTTCTGCAGCCCTTCCCCGGGACTTTAAGATGAGGGTGGAGCCAGGTGGTATAGCACGATCGGTTTCTGCAAGACGGTGCTCCATGGCCTACCTGTGCCCCAACAATTATCCACCAGTACGGAACAGCGCCTTGCCAAAAGCGCCCAAAGTGAAAGGAACGTGATTGCGCTCCCAGGAGGGCAGCGGTCGCGTTTGCAGCTTCTTAGGCAGGGCGCCGCCTACTGGTCCCGGGGCGTCTCACCCATTCGTAGAGGGCGAGTTTAGGCTAGACCCAGCGGTGCACCCCATCCACAGCCGGGCCTTAGCTTTGAACCTCCAGTTGTTCAAACTTAAACGGCTGACAGTCATCCATCCACCTCGCTGCGGCTGAGGACCCAGGCTTTGGGGGTTTGGGACGTCTAAAACCAGTGGTAACGGCCTTGGTTGGGGAGCCGTCTCAAAAAGCAGACTGCAGGCAATTGAGAAATTCGTCGGCGGCTGAACCAGCTCCCCAAAGGGGGCCGCAGCCGAGCGCAACCCAGATAGAGAGCGCCAACTCCCTCGCCATCCCGGTGCACGCGCTTTGGTTGCTGCCGCTCTTTCCATGCCGCGACCCTGGACCCCGAAGAGTTGTTTAATTTGTGGTTTGACTTATCCCGGGGTAGCCCGCCGCTGCGCCCCCAAAAGACCGTTTCTTTCTGCTTTGGGCCTGGGAGAGTTTGGACATCTCTAGGAAAAAGTACAAACAAACGAAAACCAAACTGTTCTCCATCGCTTCAAACTCTTGTATTTCGAAAGCAGCTTTGATGAGATCCGAGTAGCCAAACAAGGAGGTGCTCACCTGGGCGACCTCCTCTCTCCTCCAGAAAGCAAAATGGGTGGTATCAACTGGTGACCCCACTAGGGCAGGCATTAGGGAGGAGGCCAGGACGTACCCCATGTCTGGCTCTTAGGATCTTTCGCTACTGGGCCTCTAACAGGAAGAATCTAGGATCCGATCGGAACCTTCCCCCCAAACTAGCGAAAGCTATTTTCGACCCACTCCGTGGTCTCCCTTTGTAACTTGACCGGAACGGATCACCTTTTCGTTTTCTTGCTAAATTCCACTCGATCCCCGGGAACCAGATAGGGGGTGGGGCGGCCCAGGCTGTGTCTTTACCAAATGTCTTCTCAAGGACCCGATGCAGCTCTGGCTGACCGCCCTTCCGACCTCCCGTGGGGGGCAAAAACCCAGTTCTGAATTCGCAGGCCGCCCGGCGGGTCCGTGCTCGTTTCCGGCGCCAGGACGAGCCCCGCGCACCCAGACGCC
The DNA here is from genome assembly GCF_024139225.1 of Suncus etruscus. Lineage (NCBI taxonomy): Eukaryota > Metazoa > Chordata > Mammalia > Eulipotyphla > Soricidae > Suncus > Suncus etruscus. The sequence continues at coordinate 49,182,482 of NC_064861.1, forward strand.
ACTATTTCCCTGTGAAATCTGCTTTTATTTGCTCCGAGCAAACCCCGGGCTCTCAGCGCTCCCGCCTGATGGATGCAAATGTAAATGTGCACTTATTTAATTGGATCAGGCCCCAAGATAAAAGAGATAAACGGCTCCCCGTTTGCTAACTTATTTTCCGAGGCATGCAGCGCCGCGTGGAGGGGAAGCTAATGAAGGAGCTGCGCGCTGCTCCGGCGTTCCAGCTCACCCATGGAGGGAGGGCAATGGCCTACTGGCTCCTCCTGGGTTACGACCTCTTGGTCGACTCTTTGACCTGGGCGCTGCCCGCTGGCACCGACCACCTTAGGGCCTCTGTGCACCAGGACGGGAGAGGGTGAACATGCGACGTTGGCTCGGGTTTGCCAATACCCCTGGCCCGTTTTCTCCGGTTTTCTCTCCTTTCTTTTCTAACCCAGAGCTCCAGGCTCCCATCACTCCCATTTCAGAGGAAATCTCTTCATGCTCTTGTCCTGGTTTCTCACTCCAGGTGGCGGTTGCAGAAAATGTGAAGCGGCGGACATAGGCTAGGAGAGTCATTGGCCCCTTCCCACCCCTCCTTTAGGTTCCCGCAGAGCCCCGCTTTAGATAGAAGGTCCCCCTTTCTCGGTTCCCACAACCCTTCTTGGGTAACCCGGGGTTTCTTCGGAATCTGCGGGGAGCCCTCCCGCACTCAGGTCTGCGCAAAGCTCTGCCCTCCGGAATAATGTCAGGCTTGGTCCGAATCCCAACCAGAGGCGATGTGGGAGAAGGACCAGAGTTCAGAACATCAGCGACCAGGGATCCTCCTCCGTCACTCACGGGACGTTCAGACCCCTGCCCACTTTGGGGGTTCGGTTTTTCTCCAAGGTTGTCTTTTGCTCAGAAGGGCCAGGAAAGGGGTCGTGTGGCTGAGGGCCAGAGAGGCCCGACGGACGGTACATTGCGCGCGAGAATGCGTGCAAAGGAGACGCCGCAAGAGGCGGCCGTAGTGGGGGGCACTTGCCACCGAGCCAGTGAGACTGGGCAGCACAAGTCTGGGTCCGGGAGGCCCGGCTGGGCAGGGTGTCCGGGCCGCGCCCCAGCCCCGACGCGCTGATGGATTGGCTTGTCAGGGGAGCTCTGTATGCCGAGCCCATCAGAAAGCACTTACCTCGCTAAACTGAAATTACTGTCTTTTCAGGGGCTAATTTGTGTAACTCCCATGGAGGGGCTTGGAGGGGGTTTGATGAGGCATAAAATGATGATTAATGAATTTATTGGCCGCTGCTCATCAAACACGGATTGCAAGGGCTCTGGTCCGCACGGGCGGCCTGGCGGAGGCGCTCAACGCAGCTGGGAGTCAGCCTGGGGTGGGGGGCTAGAGGGTCTGCGAGGGGTTCCTCTCGCACCCTGCGCCGCGCTGGGAGCTTTCTTTGACCTTTAGCGGCTTTCTGAAGACGACCCAGATTCGGGGCGCAGGCTCCCGCTGTGCCACCGTCGCCCCCTGCAGGCCTGAGGCTCGGGTTTAGCAGGAGGTCAGGGCTTGGAGGCCGCAGGCTTCTGTTTCCTGGTTAGGTCCTGAATGTGCCCTGGGCACTTCAGGCAGCTTGGAGATGGAGACATTCCCAGGGACATAATTTCCAGGGACATTATCACTGTCTGGTTGGCTGCATAGGACTTAGGGAAACCGTCCCATTTCTGCAGCAAAGCTGTGTGCCCTTGAACAGATCAGATAACCTTTCTGAACATGTGCTATCCAGAAGACTGGGCCTCTGGTTTTGTGAGGACTCTAATGGGTGCCTCTAGTTACCCCCCCTCCGCCATGACTTGACTAGGTACACTCCCCGGGTTCCAGGAATAGAGACTTTTGGTTCTGTTTCAGGGGGAGTTTGGGATGTTCCTTAACATTCCTCTCCCTTCCTACTCAGACTTTATAGATGGAGAGACAGAAAAGAAGGAAACTGGGGAGTCAGGGAAGGCAGATAGATCAGAGTTGATTGGGGGGGGGGGTTAAGTGGATCTGTACTGGAGCTCACCTAAGATGGGTACAGAATCAAATTCTAGACTAGTCCCCAGTTGACCCAGAGCGCCTTTTGCTCATAAGCCACCCTTTGTCTAAAGGCACAGATAATTTTGAAATCGGCAAATAGGGCTGCTGAGTGCCTTCCCAGTCTCCATTGAGAAACATAACCTTATAGTGCAGGGTCAGGTCTTTCCTATGCTTCCTCAAAGTCTTTTGCATGCCCCATTCAGATGTTTCCATTGCTTTGCCTTTATCCTCTGGCCCAGTACCTGCCTTACTGGAGCAGAGCACCAAAAAGACATTGGCATTAACGTCTCTGGTGAGAAGCTTAGAGTGGCCGTCATTTCTCTTCCTCCTGTACATACTCACTGCGCACCCTAGTCTCCCTGCTGCACTGTGACCACGAATGCAGTGATGAACCACACAAAGTCCACGACCTCCTGGCACTGACAACTAGTGTGGGAGACAGGCACTAACGAAATGGGTGTGGAAACCAGTGTGGCCTCTAACAATGTATCAGAAGTAAAGGTTGGGAGGAGAATCAGGTAGGGAAAAACATGGAAGGGGACGTGATCCTTAGGGAGTGCTGCCTCCTACCTCCTACAAGGTAGATTTGAGCAGAAACCAGGATGATTAGGGACTCAGCACTAAGATGGTGAGGTGGAGAGTTCTAGGCAGCAGTATACTGTATAGCAAATACAAGGATGAGAGCAGGGATTTGAGCCAAGAGAAAGGATCCTTGCTTTGAGCAGTAGACCTCAGAGGGAAAGAATAGGATATAGCAAAAGTAGATGCATGCTGTATGGAGGCTTGTGAGGTTCCTCACAAGAAAAGAGAGGCAGGCTGGGTAGGGTTGTTGATGGGTTCTTGGTTATGATTCAAAGGCATTTTTTTTTGTGTGTAAGAGGTAAAGACATGAGTGTGAGAGGCATGGACCACATGTGGGTGTTGCTGTGAATGGTACTTGGGAGGCAGACACAGAGGTGTGAAAAAGGGTGAAGGGTTGGGCTATATTTTAAGTGGGGGAGTCAATAGGCTTATCCTGGTGAATTGGCTCCATGGAATGACAGAAGTAGTTCTGGATGCTTCCAAGGCCTTGGACTTCCTTACCCACAGTTATGAGGGTTATGCTGGGATGTTAATTTTAAGCAGCAAAAAAGAACAGGAGTTTTTTTTTTCCCAGAGGGAGTAAAAAATGGAGTCTTTGACCTAACTCCCAAGTCCCTTGGTGCAAAGAAGTTGCCTTAGTGGACATGTGGGTTGGCCAATGATCAGTGGCCAGGTCCCCAGTATCTGAGACAGACCTAAAAGGGACACCTCTTGCCTCTAAAACCATATATTCCAAGGCTCTCTGGCTACCCTGTGTCCTCAGGGTTTTATGCAATTGGATATTCTGGTGGTTGTTGTTGTTTTTAAGTTTTAATTTTTTTTTGTTTTTTTTTTTTTTGGGTCACACCTGGCAGCTCTCAGGGGTAACTCCTGGCTCTACACTCAGAAATCGCTCCTGGCAGGCTCGGGGGACCATATGGGGTGCTGGGATTCGAACCACTGACTCTCTGCATGCAAGACAAATGCTTTACCTCCATGCTATCTCTCTGGCCCTAATTTTTACATGTTTAACCCACGGAATAAATGAGTTCAGAAAATGACAATGACTTGCCCAATATTCCTTGGTGAATTTGTAAACAGAAAAGAATTGGAAACCAGGTCTCCTAACTCTGACTCCCATTCTACCTCATCCAAGCCAGGTTCTTGGGGACATTTATGGGTCTAGAAATAGCCTTCACTATAAACATGGGGGGGTGTGTGAATCCACAGATACTGAGACAGGTTATCCAGGGGAGGATATTTTTCAGGTTGGACCAGTAGAGAGCTTAGATCTTCTCCATGGCCCACAGTACACAGGCTGCCTGCTCTGGCCTCCATGTGTGAAGAAATAGGCAAGGCTTTCTCCGCCAAACTCTCCTCTGTGAGGAAAAAAAACCTGGCCAACAGCCGATGGCCCCTGTGAGCCAGTGTTTTCAGCCCTAAAGAATAGTTATTGGAAACGGTTGTCATTCCTGTGGTGGGAAGTGATCATCTGCCCCGAACACATTGATCTCACATCACACAAGCAAAATGAACCTTCTTTTGCCCCTTACACTCTACACAAGTCCCACCAAAGATTTAAGCTGTGACAATTGTGCATCTTCTGTGTGTATATGTGTGTGTGTGTGTGTGTAAATTTTTTGTTTGTTTTTAATGCCTCAGCTTGACTGACTCTTCCTCACTCTTTTCCTTGACTCATAGTATGATGATTCTCAGCTTGGGTTTCGTTATTATTCTCTCTGTCAAACTCTCAGTGGCTTTGTCCCCAAGGGGACCCACAGGCCCTCAGGAACAGCTTCTCAAATCTTTCAAGCAGAGTGAGACATCTGTTAGCTCTAGCTTCCTTATAACCTCACAGTTCTACAGTGTCCCAGTGTGTCCCAGCTAACATAGTTTGACTTCAGACTTACCACACGGTGGTCACTTCTGAGGCTTTTTTTAGACCCAACCACAAGGGATTATTTTTTGTTTGTTTTGTTTTGTTTTATTTGCTCTCTATTTGTATTCAGCGTCTAAATCCAAATCCTGTGGTAATAGGTGGCTATTTTCCCCCAATACTCATATTTGCAAAGTGCAAAGATGTTCATTGGTAACTGAGGTCTGAATTTCCTGGATCACATAAAAGACCGGCTTCGTGGTAACTGGGAAAAAAGGGCTCATTTAGAATAAACACCACTTCTTTGCTCTCATGAAGAATATGGCAGAAAAAAAAAATCATTGACTGGGTTTATTTAGGTCGGTTGGAGTTGTTTTTCTCTCCAGATCTTTTTTACTTTTTTTTTTCTTTGGGATGTTTCCTTTTAACCTGGCAAAGGCCTAATAGTTTCTAGAACACGTGTGAAGAATGTCTAAAAAAACTTCCATCGATCTTTAGACTGCAAGGAAACAGCCTTTCTTTTCCCTGCTCTGCTCAGAATATATTTTTTCAACCCCACCCTCCAGGCTGTAACTCCAAATAATTTCCTTCACATATTATCTCCAAGTATTTGTTCCTGAGGGAACATTGTGCTGCTACAGTAACTGAATTGCTAGCATCCTTTGCCATCCACAAAAACCAAGCATCAGTAACAAATGAATTAGGCACATAAGGTAGAGACAGCTCCATGGGCTGAGTGCAAAGACTGTAAGCAGGAGGTCCAGTTTGATTCCCAGCAACACAAATGGTTCCTCAAAGTACTGTCATTAGTGATCTCAAAGCACAGACCAGGAATAAATCCTAAGTAACACTGGGTATGGCCTGAAAAAAATGGGGTGGGGGAGAGAGGGAAGAAGGAAGGAAGGAAGGAAGAAAGGAAGGAAGGAAGGAAGGAAGGAAGGAAGGAAGGAAGGAAGGAAGGAAGGAAGGAAGGAAATTAGTTCTTGGTTCTTGGCTTGGACTCTCAAGTTCCTTTGTTGCTCAAGCTATTCCTTCTATTTGACACACTTCTCTCAGGTATGGGGGCCATATGAGTACCTCTCCTCACCACCCCCGATGTGCTGACCACACCTTGGAAAACACTCACTGCTCATTTTACAGACACATAAATTGAGGTCCAGAGAGGAGATGAAGTAACACTTCAAGAACATTTCACTTCTTTCCTTTCTCTCTCTTTCTTTCTTTCTTTCTTTCTTTCTTTCTTTCTTTCTTTCTTTCTTTCTTTCTTTCTTTCTTTCTTTCTTTCTTTCTTTCTTTCTTCCTTCCTTTCTTCTTTCTTTTTTCTCTTCTTTCTTTCTTTCTTTCTTTCTTTCTTTCTTTCTTTCTTTCTTTCTTTCTTTCTTTCTTTCTTTCTTTCTTTCTTTCTTTCTTTCTTTCTCTCTCTCTCTCTCTTTCTTTCTTTCTTTCTTTCTTTCTTTCTTTCTTTCTTTCTTTCTTTCTTTCTTTCTTTCTTTCTTTCTTCCTTCCTTCCTTCCTTCCTTCCTTCCTTCCTTCCTTCCTTCCTTCCTTCCTTTCTTTCTTCCTTTCTTCTCCTCCCCTTTTTTTCGGGCCATACCCAGTGATATTTAGGGTTTATTTCTGGTTCTGTGCTGGGCTTAGAGATCACTAATGACTTTGGGGAACCATGTGTGGTGCTGGGAATCAAACAGCTGAAGGGTGATAGAGCCTGGGAGGCTTCTCTGTCCACATACTCTCCTTGAAAGCTCAGGAAGTCTAGGAACACTCATCCTGTCTCAGGAGGAGCTTCTGGGAAGATGCTACTGCATGGAGCCCCACCCAGCCATCCCCACCCCTACTGCACCTTTGCTTCTCCCATTCCACCTAGTCTATATATAAGGCCTGACTCCCTTTCTCACAGCAAAGACAGGGGGGGGGTGAGTTTTGATCTTGAGGGGCAGAAGCCATCTTTCTTTGAGAGCTTTCTAACACTGTACTCCTGAATGTCCCTTTATTGGTGGAACATCCCACCCCCCCACTCCCCTTTCCCCAAAGCCTCCTGCAATAACATAGAGTAACTTTGTTTAGTGTCAGCAAGTGAACAGGAGAGTGCAGTTCATAGCTGTGTCACCCAAGTCAGAATGCCTTCCCCCATGATCCTAACCCTCAGTGGCATTCCTTTTTGTTTCTCACTGTGTGGAGACAATCAGCTGATCAAGTGAGCCCTTCTCTGCTCTGAAACATGCCATCACTCACCATGGCCTTCCAAGGTGCTGTTGCTGCTCACCTGATCTGGCCCAGCCTAACACTCACCTCTTCTCTAAGCCACATAGTCTTCTCCAAGAAGTATCTCTCCAGCTGTTAGGACCATAAGTAATTCAAGTTTAGCATGCCCCACACTGAAGTTTTCTCTCCTCCAGACCTACTTCAGCCTTCATCCCCTCCTCAGAACACCTTCTCATGCCCTTCTTCATCTAACGCCTCAGTGAAAGCACTTATGAAACCTCCCATAATACACTTTCCACTCTGACAGCATCTGTATGCCAAGTAGCACAGTTCCTTGTGAGGCTCCTTCCGTTGTATCTATTCCAGAATTCTCAGTGAGCTTGCTCCTTAGGGGTACAGACAACGCATATCTGCCCCCGTATGCTCACAGAGCCCAAAACTTGCGTGGCCTGGGCATTCGATAAACATTGATGGAAATAAAAATGAGAGGATTCCAAGCCTGCATGCTTGTTTGTATTTTGCCATAGAAATAGGAATTTCGAAACAGCCATATCTCATTTTCAATGACTGTAAAATGAGCAAATTCAGAAAAATATGAAGCTGAGGTTGTGAAATTTCATCGGAGGATTTCTGAAATTGGGTAGTGTGTTTTCCCCAGTTCTTAAGTGCTTTACATGGTTTTGCTGACCAGCCACGGTTAAGATGTCTCCCGATTTTTAATTTTTTTTAAAGCTTATTTTAAGAATCACTCTTGGAACATTATTTCATTACTTAAACTTTCTGCTGACTCATCTGCTCCTGGGTAACTGAGTCTTTCTTTACCAATAACTTTAATTACATCAATCACTCCTTCCCCAAAATGCTGAGTAATGAAAACTTCTAGAGGTGACACGATTGTGGACATGTGTCACACAAGCAGAGACTTGTGGAGGTAGAACAGGTTTTTCCTTTTCTTTTCTTTTCAAAATAGCAATCAGTACTTCAAACAAGAAAAATATGTTTAGCTTTCATGATTTACCATCTGTCTTATCTCTCTTATCAATTTATAATTCACAATCTTCATTGCAGGAGGGATGGCAATTCATAACTTCTTGAATGGAGTGGAATTCGTTTCATCTTCAGAAATGTATTAGTCATAAGGCCCCTGTCTCCAGCTTGGGGATAAAAAGAATGGCTTTGGAGAATTCCAGCACCAATTCCCTTGCTAAAAGCTGCTAGTAGGGTAGTTAAAGGATTAACATATTAGCTCAGCAATTATTTTGTAACCATAACAATAGCTATCTTTCTTTTAAAATCTCAGTTTATGTTAGTTATTGTATAAGAGATTTAAGTACGGGACCGCAGCAGACACTGTGAACCTTATAGAATAGATACTAACTAACATGGACCCCATTTTAGAGATGAAGAAATTAAAGAACTGCAGGCTCAGTTGCTAAAAGAGCTCTCAGAAGAAACTGCACTCTCCACTTAGGAATGTCTGATTCCTTTTTGTGCGGAAATGGAATCAGAAGTAGCTCACTGCCCTTCATGACTTTAGGCCTTAGCTATTCTCCTGGCTATTTATTCACAGCTCAAGTCTATTGAGAATAATAAGGAGCCTGTTAGTTGTTAAGCTTAAAATGTTATTCGATGAGTTGGGCGATCGCTCACTGGGTTAGAGCATATGCTTGGCAAGTGGAAGTCTCGAGTTTGGGTTCAATCTCTGGTACTACATGTCCCATAAGAACTTCTGAGAGGCACACCACCTTCCCCCCAACCCCTAACCAATGTTGTCTGATGCTGCTGGGAAGACATAATCCTGAATTTGATGAGAGGAATGGGATATTTGGGTGGTGGGATGCATCTCACAAAATTCCGCTCCAAAGTGCATTCATTTTCTGCTTCCCCCAACCAGGTTAATATCCTTTCTCTGGTAGGCTGTGAAGTCACTCCTGAAGAGGTCTCTGTCTCCAGACACCCCTCCTCACTTAAACCTTATTAGGCAAAAAACCCCAGGAGGGACTGTGGCAGGCTGGATTGCTGGAACATGACAAAACTGCACTTCCAGAATCTTCCAAGTACAAATCCTACCTGTTATTCCAAGTTTCTCATTGAGACCACACTCAGCTCCAGACCTTGCCTCAAGGGCCCCGTGGGTGCCATTCAGTAACATTGACTTAACTCCCTGCCCAGGTCCCTTGCTGATTCCTCTACCCTGAAAAGGCATTCAAGCTGCTTATCTAAACCCACTGCCCTTCAAAGATTGAACCAAACTGCTTTCTGAACTTTCTAGAATTTTCTTAGTTACTTCAGCCCACACTGATTTCTCTCCATTTGGTACTCTATGTGCTTCTGAACAAGAAGGAGCCCATTGTGTAGGATCTGAAGCCAGGGAAATGTGTGATTTCATCCTACCTTTCTTGTGTACAAGCTGTGTGACCTTGGGTAAGAAACTCAACTCTCTGGGCCTGAGGTCTACCACAGTAAAGGAATGATGAAAAGTTTGTGTCTTGAGAGTTTTATTGGAAAACATGTGAGCATTTCTGCGACATGCTTTAGGAAGTTGCTCATCAAGGCAGAGCACCAAAGTCAGCAGATACATTTCTTATATTGTGAGGCCTTCATGAGTAGGACTAAGAACCAGATTATCCTCCAGAGAAACACATCTGTGAGCTCTGTGCTCTGATAGTCTCTTTGTCTCAGGCTGTTCTATTATTTTACTGCTGTGCTACCCAAATGTCTTCAAATCTAGCCAGACAGTCTTTATTTTTCTTTTGCAAAAACAATCTCTCTTTGGGGGACATTCATTCTTAGACACAGACTTTAAGGAGAGTGGAATGAGCACTTAAATCCCTTCTGTCTGGGTTCTTCCCCTTAGCATCAGGCCTTGAGGTCTAGCTCTGGAGTATGGAGTGGGCCAGGTAGTAGGCAATTATAGTCTCAGGGCACAGGCTGAGAAGACAATAAAGTGCCATTTTGACTTCTGGCTGGACCTGAAATCTGCACTGCTGAGTTGAAATTTGTTCTGAATTGAATGCTGGGGTATTGTCTGAGGCAGGTGGACAATATCTGGTGTTTCTCACCTCAGAAAGTGCTTTCCTCACTTTCATAGGTTTCACTGGCCCCTTCTGAGCTTCAGACCTTCCCAGTACAATGGCAGGTGGAACAACAGTCCTGAGAACCTATGACTGAGAATACTTGAAATGTGACTAAGAATGCTTGGGGTGTTTTCTCTGTTCTCCTCTCTGTGTCCCACATAGCTAATGTACCGCAAGTTGGCACATAAGGACTTGTTGTTTCAGCTTTATTCATTTTCTCCAAATTGTTCCTTTCAGATCACTGGGTTCAGATTGGATGGAGTCACTCTCCACCAAACTTTCCTTAAATCTCTTCTTTTTCCTCCCACTTCTCGATAAGCCAAGCCACCAGCAGCTCTACACTGGGGCCACCCAGCTCTAGCCCAAAGTTTATTTCCCTGCTGATGTGATGATCATCTCCATCCCTAAAATAGTTATGGCTCTCAACTGCCCTCATACAAGGCAAAATTTTCAGAGTGTGATGCTCCTTCAAACTTTACTCAAATGCCTAGAAACCCACTATTACCTCCTGCTGTTTTGCCTCCGGGCCTTGATACATACTGCTCTCTCTACCTGGCAGAGCCTTTACTTTATCCCCTCCTTCACCTACATGTGAAATGTCTGCGCTGAAACTTCAATCTCCCTCAATGGTCTACCCATTCTGTTCTATAGGTATAAGATAAGGGATGTGGAGCCAGAGAGCTCCACATGTGAGCAAGGCTCTTACCTTGTATGCTGCTGATGCCATGACCCCATATTATTCCCAGACCCCTGCCAGGAGTGACTACTGAGCACAGTAAGCCCTGGGGATCATTGCCAGTTGTGGCTCCAAAACAAACAAACAATAAATAAGGCTAAATTTATGTATTAGTTAAAACCCTGCTTCTATCCTTAATGAGTTGTATGGCCTTAGGTACTTAATTCATCACCGAAGTTCTGATTCTCCATCTATAATGAGGACATAATTACAGTGATGAGTCATTCTGGTGGACACTTTAAATGTCACTGTAAGACCATAGAGATAGGACTAGGGTTCAGGCACTTGCTTTGCACTCAGTTGACCTGTTTTGGATCGCCAGTATTGTATATGGTTCCCCCAAGCTTTGCCAGAAATGATCTTTGAACACCAAGCCAGGTGTAAGCCCTGAACACCACCAGATGCGGCCCCAAAGCCATAAAGAGGCTTTATGTGTCTGATAAAGTGTCTGATGCACTGCTGATAGAACTATTGTGAGATTATTGTAGATAAATTTGACAGACCAATGGAGTAACCAACAGGAGCAAGAGGCCTATTTCAAACTTACAGGAATCTTCCCTGAGATCTGATCATATTATCATGGCTGACTCAGTAAAATATTTCCTTCCTCTTATCTTTCTGAAAAGAAAGTCTTGGCTTGATTTGGGATGGCAATATGCCCAAACGTATCGTGAAGAACCATCAAAATCTAGGCTTCTTCCCTTGTGCTAGATGGTCATTTTCCCAGACTGCTTTGCAGCTTGGAGGTCATGTGACTAATTCTGATCAATGAGGAAAAGCCTGTTGCTTTTTCTGAATTTCTCTCTCTCTCTCTCTCTCTCTCTCTCTCTCTCTCTCTCTCTCTCTCTCTCTCTCTCTCTCTCTCTCTCTCTCCTCTCAACAAGAGTTTGTATTGAAATTTATTTCGAAGGATGTGAGGGAAAAAAAAGAAGGATGTGGGGGGAGAGAAAGAGATGAATTTCAGAGAATTTCAGACTTCTCCTGAGTGCAAATAAACAGAGACAAACAAGTGAGATATGAAGGAAACATGGGCTTGAAGAGCAAGCCTGAATATCACTTTATTTTAAAAAATAAGGATGTGAAACCAAAGAACAGTGTTTAGATGCCTGCATTTTTAATTTTTAAATAATAGAACTTTTGTTCCAAGGAAATCTCATATGGAATCAATCATATATGTCTATATGATATATACAAAACAAATCATATATGTATATATGATAGTGATATATATCAAGCAAAGCACAATTGTTTCACTACAAGTATGGTTGTGAAATATGGAAACTTTATATCACCCTTTACAGGCAGCCACTGATGATTTGTAAAATACTTGGGAGTTTACTGGTTGAATCTTGTCTATATTCTGTGGTGGGCATGTGTGGTTTTCTTTGGACATCTATTCTTTCTCAGAATCTTGAATTTCTCTTAGGAGCCACTTTTTTCCTGGAACCTTCTGAGGAAGTTAATTCATTTTTGGTTACCAAACTAGGACTATGCTCAGGTTCAACAGATATTCCACCGTTCTGGATTGAATGATTGGTTCAAAAGGGTGCATGCAATACAACCCAATTACGTCCAGTAGGTTCAGGCTTATGAGTCTCATGAAATCTAAAGAGAGGTAGAGGCTTTCTTTTCTTTATCTTGAACATAAAATTTGAAGATGAAGTCCATGTGAAAGGGAACAAACCTGAGAGAAGATAAAAAGATTGTGTCTGGCAAACTATGTGCTTGGAATAAACTTTGTCTGGAACAGATCTACTCAACTAGAGAGATTTAGAATCCTGAGTTCTCCAAGAGGTAGATGTCAGGGAAATTCCCAGTGTTCTAGTTTTTCTACTCTTAGGCATGATCAGAAAGCCTGGCACGTGACTTTTACTGCCATGTGCATGGGCAGGGTTGCATTTCACTTCTGGGTGGGCTTTCCCAAAGTTACTACATGATTCACCACTCTCTTCTCTTTCCCCCTTCCTGTAATGATATTCCAGATGGTGGAGGCTCTATCAGCGTGGGTCCCAGACTGAGGACAACATGGAGCAGAGAACTCTGCTGACGATCAAAGATATGTACCGTGAGCAAGAAAGAAAATAAACCTTTGTTGTTTCAAGCTGGAGTTGGATTGTTTATTGGAATCAGACATTGCAGCCTCTTTTGGAAGACTTCACTCAGTTATACTCCTGTTCCTTTCCTCCATAGCTACTTCATTGCCTCTGCTATCTACTCTGCCCTGTTCTGCACCATAGTCCTGTGTAAACTTTTCTTAACTTATCTCAGTCTACAGACAGTTTAAAGGCCTCTGTGAGTGTCCATCTCCTATCTCAGTAATATCCAAAATGAATATTGGTAGGAGATAGCCTGGCTGTCCTGACAAGGCTTGGGCCCCTCAGTCTCCACCATTGTCCATCAGTTAGGGCTATCAGTCAGTCTTCCTTCCCAGCAGTGGTCTTTTTTTTTATTTTGTTTTTGGGCCACACCCAGTGAATCTCATGGGTTACTCCTGGCTATGCACTCAGAAATCGCTCCTGGCTTGGGGAACCATGTGGGACACCAGGGGATCAAACCGTGGTTCGTCCTAGGTCAGCCAGTGCAAGGCAAATGCCATTCTGCTGCGGCACCTCTCTGGCCCAACCCTAGCACTGGTCTTGGCAGGCAAATTCCTCATCATATTTCCGGACTCTCGGGGCTCCAAAATCTGTAATAAAACTTTCTGCAGACACTCTCATTCATTATATTATGAAATGAGATCCCAAAGTTCATGCTGTGATATCTCTAACAGAATGATCTGCCAAGATTTTTAAATCACAGTTAAATAAATAAACCTTTATTAATAAGCAATTTCAAGAGTCCATCAGTTAATTAAATCAATGCACAATATTCCTCCACTGTGGTACAGATTTGGCCGTGCCTGGCTTCTCTGGGATGCAGAAAAGGAAAATTGAAGCATTCCTGAGGATTGAATGTGATCATTATCATGAACACGGGTGACACACTCTGGATAGCTCAGAGCCCCAGACTTACCTGCTGACACTCCTTGGAGGAAGGAGGCAATGTACAAATCAGACATAAGGAAGTGTTTGTAAAATGGGAGGGATTTAACTTCACAGTTAAACCCTTCCTACATTATTATGCTCAACATAATTGTCCTCATCCAGGAAGGTAGAGACCCAGCATTGTTCATTCTCTCAATTTTATTTTTTAGAGAAAGGTGAAATATCTAAGGGTGGGAGTGATAGCACAGTGAGTAGAACATTTTTCTTGCACACAGCTGACTCTGATTCAATATCAGGCATCCCATATGATCCCCCAAACACCACCAAATGTAATTCTTGAATGCAAAACCAGAAGTTTGAATGCAAAACCTGGCCCATTCAAAAAATAAAGTTGAAATCTCACTCTCGTCAACTACTACACATATTTCTAAAAGCATTTCAACATTCAAATTTAATGGGCAACTACAAGTAGAATGTTTAGTAATATATTATACTCACTCACCCATTATTCTCTTTCCATTTTGCATTATGTCCATCTTACAGAGTAGAAAACTGACAATATTTTTAAATTTTCCAGAAAGATGGATTGACTCAACAGAAGGAAAATCTCAATTGACACCTTTGAATCTCTTCTCCACTGCCTCTCTTCTTTGAGCATCACAGCTGTCTTCTCATAGTTCAAGTACAGTAGTTGCCCACCAAAGTTTGTTGTTCCTAAGTCCCCTAATACAGGCTGTAAGTAGAAAGCAGTTATAGTTTGAGACTACATTTCCCAGTTTCCTGTTAGGTAAAGTCATGTGACTTATTCTTTCTAAAGGAATATGATAGGAAGTCACACACATTGTCTCCTAGGCACCAACAGTTTAGAAAATGAATATATGGCCTCCTTTCTCCTTCCACAGTTTGTTGGAGAGGAACACAGCAACCATGGAGAGTACTGCTGAAGATGAAAGAACCACAGATGAAATGCATCTGGAAAATCACCTACGGCCAGGAGTATTAATTTTGGACTTTACACTAGGGATAAACAAACATACATTGTATTTAAGCATACATTTTTTTTTGTTTATAGGTTTATATGTTATATATGTTTATAAGTTATAGGTACTAGCTGTACTTTAAACACTCAGATATAGTTTTATTTCTTTATCTCTTTTAATCCCCTTCTATGTCAGGGGTGGTGGGGTTGAGGTGTGGGGATTCCTTTTTTTATCCTTCTCTATGTCAAGTGTGGGTGATTCCATCTACCGGTGGGTCTTGGCAGGGGTAGGAAATGACTCAACTCAGGCTTCTGGGATGGAGATACTGTGGCCTTGAGTTCTTGTCACTACATCTTCATGAACACCCCCCCCCCAATTTCACCCCAAATCTGGCTCCTGAAAAAGGGGCTTGTTCGTGTTTCAGCTGGAGGTGAACATATTATCACTGAGCCTTCCTGGAGGAAGACGAAAGACAAAACAAGCATTTGGCCTGTCTGGGCCACACACCCTCAGCCAAGATAGGAGTCAACATGTTTGGGAACATCAAAGACAGTGTGCTATCTTAAGCATAAGGAGATTAACATTTACAAAGGTTTGCCCCTCGGCCTGTTCCCAGGAATCCAGCAGACAGAGCCAGAAGGGACAATTAACATCACCCATCTGCACAGGGGGCTTCTGGCTTCTCACATTAGAAGATTTTCTTGTGAGCTTACTGTGGGATTGGGAGAGAGGAGGTAAAACTCTGACCTCCCATTTGAACAAGAACCATCTATACACAAGGAAGATGCTAGAATGCACTTGAGGGAGCAGCATAAGTCAGGAACCTGGAGGTGCAGACATGTGCTCCTGCATGAGAAAGAGACAGAGACAAAGAGACAGAGAGAGACAGAGAAAGAGAGACCGACTTTACTTCTAACAGTAGAAATAGAACTGTCTACACCAGCCTGTCTGTACAAAAGCAAGGCTGAGACCATGGGCATGAATAGAAGAGGGGTGAGACACTGTCTCTTTGAAGCAAGAGGCCAAGAATATCTCAACACACTCCAAGTACCAGCAACAGTAGGCAATGGATGGGGACCAAAATCCCTTACAGCTGTTGGAAACCATACCCTATTCAGAGATAATTGGCAATTAGTTAAACAACTCCTGTTTAAAACACTCCTCCTCCCCACACTCAAAGACAGCTGTGTTTAAAAAGGGGCGGGGAGACTTCTCAAGAAATGTGGAAACCTAATCTTTATGTCAATAAAACAAAAGCGGGGCCCTGGGAGGAAGCAAGTCAGAGAATTTAACAGTAGGTCCAGGTGATGACCCAGTCAAAATCCACTGTTCTTTCTACTCTTGCAGCAGAGCAAGGTGGTCAAGAACAAAGACTTTGGGATCTCCTCTGCTGCTTACCAGCTGTATGAATGCCGATTTTGAAAAGGCTCCAAGCCTTCCTTTTCTCTTCTGTAGAATGGGGATATGGTAAAGACTTGCAGAGATGGAGCAAGCAGAAGCCCCCAGCAAGCAACCTGAGTGTCAGCTCTTAGACATGGCAGCTTGTTTCAGCCTCAACACCCCAGCCCAATGTAGAAACTTGTCTATGATCATCTCCAGCCTTGTCTTTGCTCTCTTCCCAGTTTTCACACCCCCTATTAGCAAGCAATCAAAAAGCAATGAATCCTCCTGCCTCCTCCCCGCTCCCCACTTTCATTCCAGATTTTAGCAGAGGTGAATGGGATATTTTTTTCCCTTGATTTCATCTTACCTTTCTTCCCAACACCTCATGTCAGTCATACTACTTCAAGATCTGTCACAAAAGCCACCAGGAAGTATTCCCTGGAAAGGAATTAATTGCCTCCTAGAAAGCTTCTAGGAGAGAATAATTGCCTCTGAGAAACCAGGGCTGCAAACTGGCGAGTTTGATTTTGACCTGCACTGTAGTTACAGAAATCAGAAAGTCTTCAACCATTTTGTATTTCCAGTTTCATAGCCAGGCAATCATCTGCAGATGGCTCACTCCTGACCCCTGTAGGTAGGGGCAATTGCTTCTAGATCTCTCCACTTCATAGTCTTGCCTGTCTGAGCCCTCAGGGCAACTTGAGAGGCTTCGTTTTCCTGTTTCCACTACCTCCCTTTCCTCCATCTTCACTTCTTTCTCTTTTTACTCTTTTCTTTCTTGGCAGGGTCTGTTTCTTACTTCACACTTTATGTTGGAATCACTGATCTTTCCCAGTGTCTTCCTCTCTACTGCAGACTGTGTGAAATCTTTGGGGTGAGAGAGGGGCTCTCTTTTATTCATCATGAAATCCAGAAGTACTCCTCCAGTCAGTTTTTGGAGAGAGAGTGAAGGCCCACTTTCTCACATATGTATGAATGCATGCTCTCCCCCCACCCCACTGTACAACAGCCCTTTAAGTGAGGGAACCTAGATAGTAAGTATTCACTTGGTTAGCACCTGCTGTGTGCCAGACTGTACCTAGGCAATGGAACAGATATCGACAGTTTTGAGGCACCAGTAGGTTTGGAGTTCTGGCATGGGCAAGATCTTGGCTTAAACAGAATCCACACACATCTGTAGAACAAAGAAGACACTGATTGGTCCCCACTTCCAAGATTAATTCCCACTTCCCCTAAGATAGAATGGAGCACTTCCAAGCTGGACACTCTCATGAGTGTCATTCTAGTGTTACTTGGAGAAATTTATTTTTCTCTAAGGTGAGACAAATGCATTCTCGTGTTGGCACAAATACCTATTATTCAGTCTAGGGTGTGTTAGAGCTTCAAACTACTTTCCCATTCATTATCTAGTGTAATCCTGAAGAAGTCCATTTCTCTACCTCTTTTTCTATCAAAATTGGGAGGGCCAGAGAACAGATATCTCACACCTACTTTACAGATGAGGAAACAGGGTAAAATGAAGGAAAGGAGTTATGACAGGCCCTACTACCAGGCAAAGAGTATAACTTGGATTTTTGACTCAAATCCAGTTCTAGGTTTTATTGCTAAAGTTATTGGGTGTGAAAACATGCTAATTCCATTTCTGACTAATATGCAATGTCAGTAACAAAGAGGACATGGCGGTGAAAAGTGGAGGTGGGAAAGCTGGCAAGAATGGGGCAGTGAGGGGCTGGAGCAGTGGCATAGCAGTAGGGTGTTTGCCTTGCACACAGCTGACCTAGATGTATTATGGTTCGATCCCCCAGCGTTTCATATGGTCCCCGAAGCCAGGAGCAATTTCTGAGCGCTTAGCCAGGAGTAACCCCTGAGAGTCACCGGGTGTGGCCCCAAAACAAAACAAAACAAAAAAAAGAATGGGACAGTGAAACACTGATCAGGGTTTTAGGGGAAGAATCAGGGTAGGGAGTATAACAGGAAAGGAGTCCCAAGGCTGTGGAAATAGATACTGAGAGAATTAAGGCAGAAAAGACTTAGAAGGGGCCTTGGCAGCAAAAAGCTAAGCAAACTAAGCTACGAAGAGCATTACTTCTGGTGCCCAGTATGCCTAAGTTTCCTATTTCTTCCCTTCCAGCTGTGTTTTCTTGAGCAACTGAATTAACTTCTCTGGCCTCAGTTTGCTTCTCTTTAGATAGGGAGGGCAATAGGTTTGCAGTTGTTGCCAGACCAGTAAGACTCCATAACTGACCACAGTACTTTACAAGTACCAGCTACTTTGCTCTCCTGGCTACACATCTGAGAAAGGACACAGATGTAGTACATGCAGTCACATCACTCACGTAGATCCCTGAGTATGAAAAGCCCAGTGCCAGTGAATAGATCTCAACTCACTGGACTTGCCCCCAGCCTTCCCCAAGCTCCTGGAGATCTAAGAGTCAGGCCTGAGACCCAGCAAGTGATGTTCTTTTTCATAAGCCACCTTCATTCTTTTCCTTCTTTCTCTGAAAGAAATTCCTCCCCTGGTGCATAGTACAGTAGGTAGGGCACTTGCCTTGTACACAGCCAACCTGGCTTCAATCCCCTGTATCCTATATAGTCCCTGATACTCCTCAGGGTGACCCCTGAGCACAGAGTCAGGAAAAAGCCCTGAGTACCATTAGGTGTGGTTCCCCCAGCAAAATAAATAAAAGAAAACCTTTAAAAAATTATTTCTTCCTAGCTGAGTCTGGAGCTCTGATCTCTCCACACTCATGGGAAAGTGCCCTGGAAGCACTCAGCCTTCTTGAGCTCCAAAACCCAATCCCTTTCTGTCCCCCTCTGCCCTCCACCCCAGAATATACTCTCTTCCTACCCCTGCATCCCCATCTAGGTTCTCACTCAAGTTCCTCCAAACGCCTGCTTTAGAGGCGGAGAAGAGTCAACCATCGCTGAGCCCCGACAAATGCAATAGAAATGAGAGCACAGGAGAGGGAGCGAGGCAGATACATAATTTATGGTGCGGCCGAGTGTGAGTGACAGGCGGCGGTGGGAGGCCTCAGCACCTTATCGATTCTTTCAAAAAACCCGAGAAAGGGCCCCGTGCTGAGGGCCAAGGGAGGCATGGAAGGTGCTGGCGGGGGCAAGGCCATTAAGGACGCACTGCGACCTGGCTGGCCATGGGGGTGGGTGGGTGGCTCCGGCAGGTGGGGCACACGCTCATGCCTGCGATCGATGACACCATGTCAGAACATAAAATGCAGGCCTGGGCTCTTAAGCCAAATGTGCGTGAGATTTTTTAAAAGCATTGATTCAGGATGGATCAATGGAAATGGAAGCATATTTTTCCCTGGTGCAAAAAGGGGGTAATAACACTTGGCAGAGAGGCACCAGCAGGGGTGATGAGAGTTAGTGTTCCTTGAGGAGCTGCTCCTACGTGCACTGCTAGAGTACGATGCCTGTGAGGTAAGGGTGTGGCCCAGCAGAGCCACGCAGGGCCACCCCCAATGCTGCAGCTTCCCTTCCTGAGACATCTCTACCTGCCTTTATGGTCCAGTCCCGAGGGCAGCCAGACAGCATCTATCACCCCAGGGAAGGCTTTTCTCCACTTTCCCTGCCCTCACTTTACCTCCTTCTGTGTGTTTCTGTCTTCCTGGACTCCTCCGTGGTCACCTCTAACCTATCCTGCCTTCTTGAAGTCAGAACCCCCCTGCACATTTCTTCCTGCAACTTGTAGTCTCTGTGGTGGGCGTGTTGGTTCATGAACTGTAAATGATGGGGACACCTGGACAATTTGGTCTTGTTCATCAGAATTTGGAAAATGGGTTGGCACAGAGTTGGTTTTGACTGTTAGGAAATGAGGACCAAAGGCAGGGGAGAAAGAGGAAGGGAGAGAGAAAAGGAAAAGGAAGTAGGGAGGGAAGAAAGATGGAGGGAGGGAGGAAGGATGGGAAGAGGGAAGAAGGCAAAAGGTTGTATATAAAAATAGGGAGGAGGAGAGAGAGGGGAAGAAGAAAAAGGAAGGGAGGAGGGATGAAAGGAAGGAACTATGAGGAGAAGAGAAGGCAGGAAAATGGAAGAAGCAGGAGGAGAGATGGCAGGAGGGAAGGAGGGAGAGAGATCTGAGAGATGGGGGAGAGAGGAGAAGAAGGAGAGGTTGAAGAAAGGATAGAAGGAGGGAAGGGAGGGAGGAAGGAAAGAGGGGGAGGAGGAGACAGAAGAGGAGAGGCAGGAGGGGTTCTGCATAAGGTGTCTGTGGGCTGTAGGTGAGGCCCACAGCAGCAGATACTTCTCACTACAGGGCAGAAAGCCCTGTTGAAACCCCCTGCCAGGCTTTCTGGGCCCCAAGTGCAGCCAGCACCCTGACTTCAAGATTCAGTGACCCCTGAAAACGTGTTATCAGAAGTTGTTCTTGGTGTGACACCCTCATCTTTCCATTGAGTCCCATGAAACCCACAAGCCTTCCCCTACTCCAACTTTGTGCAGGAACTAAGAAAGGGGTGAGCTCCTTCCCAGGGTCCCAGAAGAGACTGCTGGAGCAGGTTGTTGGCCTTTCAGTGACGTCAGGCTGTCGTGTTTGCACAGAAGGCTGAGGCTACTTTTCCTGCTCTGGTGCCTTTCCTGGAGCCCAGATCATTCTTCACAAGTCCAATTTGCCCATCTTGAAATGTGAAGGGGAGGAGCTGGAGAGATAGCATGGAGGTAAGGCATTTGCTTTGCATGCAGAAGGTCGGTGGTTCAAATTCCAGCATCCCATATGGTCCCCCGAGCCTGCCAGGCGCGATTTCTGAGTGTAGAAACAAGAGGAACCCCTGAGCACTGCCGGGTGTGACCTAAAAACCAAAAAAAAAAAAAAAAAAAGTGAAGGGGACTATCATTTTAGTCATCCATGCTCTAAAATATATAGTTTTTAAATTATTATCTTAAATTATGGTACAAGATGCTGATCTCATTGTTAGAAAGGCAATCTCATCGGGAGGGTCAGGAAAGAGGGTACACTGAGGGATCCAGAAAAGGGGAGGTTAAAATGAACTCAAATTCTTCTCCTCCAATTACTAAAATGTCTTCTCATCTCTCCTTTCTTTCCTACCCTTCTGCCTAAGCTTCCTTCTCCTCCCAGTCCTCTTCTATTCCTTCTCCTGCCTCACTTCACCCCTCTTTCTTCTTCTCTTTCCTCTCCTCCTTTTGCTCCTTCTTCTCTTTCATCCTCTCTTTCCTTTCTTACTCTTCTTTTTCCTATTTATCCTCCTCCTCCCTTTCCTCTTCTTTCTTCCTCACCTTTGTCTCTTCCCTTTCCTCTTTCCTCGTCCCCATCCCTCTTCTCCTCTTCCTCCCCACCCTCCCTTCAATTTATTTCTTTTTGTACTGCACCTCCCACTCTCCTCTTCCCATTGCCCGTCTCATCCTGACCCACAGCAGAACTGACCCTGGCAGTTTCTGGCAACAAGGTGGCCCCTATGCAGAGCTGGGGTCTTGGCCCCCATCAGCAACATTCATTATTGAACTCACCTTCGGGGTCCAGCCCCGGGTCAACTCTTCCATGAGCCTCCTTCTCTTTTCCACAGAGCAGTGTCCTCTTCAATCCTCACTGAGGTCCATCAAGAGCTTTCAAAAAGTCATTCAGCGTGGGCTATGGCAGGGAGTCCCACCCACAAGAGTAACTCACCAGTTACTCATATGCTAATGGGGCAGCGAGTTCAGTGCAAGAAGCCTCAACTCAGGACTTGGGGCCAAATGATATCACTGTGTGTGACTTCTCTTCAGTTTCTCATCTGTATAATGGGGGAAACCATCCTCCTCTATGGGTTCATGCATAGATGACATGCGCTCCTGTTCCAAGGAGCTCAACACATACCTACCCACTCTGAGCACATCACACCAGGTGAGAGGTCAGCCCCTTGCATGTCCTGTTTTTCTCCAGGGACAGGTTGTGAGGTAAGGAATTGCTGTTTGAACCTGATCCAAAATAGAGCACAACTGTTAGCTTGTTGCTGATTTAAATCTCAAGCAAGTTCCTCCTGGCATCACAGCATTTTATTTTTACTTTTTGTTTGTTTGTTTGCTTGGGGCCATACCTAACAGTGCACGTTTTTTTTTTTTTCTTTCTCCTGGCTCTATACCCATAAATCACTCCTGGTGGGCTCAGGAAATTGAAACCAGGTCATTGGTCATGGCAAGTGCCCTATCTGCATACTATCTCTTTGGCCCCACCATATCAGCGTTTTCATCACTATAGTACAGATACTGATATATAGGAGTGTTAGAAGCTGAAGGAGTGGAGATGTATGAAAAAAAACAGACAATCAGAAGCCAGGTTTCATAGTTCAAATACCAGTTCTATGACTTGGTAGCTGTGTGGCCTTGGATGAGTTAGTTAACTTCTTGGTATCATTGATACTTCATCAGTATACAATCCTGCTCACCTCTCCTTAGAGCCAATGGGAGGTTGAAATGAGTCAATTCCTGTTCCTGGAACAGGGAAGCACAAACTCATCAATTATAGTTGCTGGTAGGTTCTTGAGATCTGAAGTAAGGTCCTCACTGTGACTGCGTTCCTGGAGCTTTTCTCTCAGTCCCCTTCTGAGAAGTCCCTGAAGGACAGTTCAGGTTAGGGACCAATTTACTTATGACTTGTGTGGATTGTTGGTGTCTCTAATCCCTCCTGCAGGATTTCTTTTTTGTTTGTTTGTTTATTTGTTTTACTTATTTTGGAGCCACACCTGGCAATGCTTAGTGATTACTCCTGGCTCTGCATTCAGGAATTACTCCTGGATGTGCTAAGGGGAGTATATGGGATACCAGAGTTCAAACCTGCATTGGAGGCATGCAAGTACAGTAGGCAAGCACCCTACCCATTCCACTCTCACTCCAACAGCCTGAAATAATTTCTTTCCAGTTCTTCTCTCTCTTCTGTTACATGGTGGAAAGCAAGAGTTCCTAGAATTTTCCCCAAATTCTAAGTATTTTGTGACACTTGGGCCTGTGGGGCAGGTGCCCTTAAAAAGAGAGAGACACTGGAGATAGTCCCTCTGCCCCCCATAGACCCGTGAACAAAGCTTTCTCTAGGCTAGGCCTCAATTTCCTCACCTGTCAAATGAGGTAGGCTGTTTGGCCTCTCTCATGTGTCCCAAGCCAGGAGAAGAGGCCAGAGGCTGAGGGACGACCATGTAGCGCACGCCTACCCCTATTGCTTTCACCTGGGCTCTGTTGATGGCAGGAAATAAAAGCTCCCTCCTGGTCTTGCTGCTTCAGTGAAGGGGCATATACACACATGTTAGAGGACCTGTTTTCCTGGCCCAAGAAGGGAGCTTGAAGGGTGACCAGCCCTGATTCAAGAACCAGGGGAGACCTGCCACTCAGTGAGGTGCTCTGATATCTGTGGAAGGTCCTCAGCACCTGTAACTGACCAGGGTCCTCCTCTTGCAATAGCCTAGCCCACAAACACATTTGCCCGTGGGTGGATTCAAGCTATTCACAACAAGGATTGTGGGCCTAATGGCCTGGGAACATTATCTGAGTCCCGGAAGAGTTGAAGGTCATTGTATTTGTACTTAGACTTGCCCCTTCTTTTTCTTGCTCTGCAATAGGGTGGGGAGGTGTTGTATAAACTACATCTCCCATGCTCCTTTAACAATCACCGCCCACTAGGCACAGCTATTGGGAGGTCAGTGGTGAGGTGTTTCCCCTCTCTCCTGATGTGGGTGGGGTGCACAGAAGTTACTGAATCTTCTACTTTCTTTTTTTTTTTTTTTTCATTTTTTTCTTTATTTAAACATCTTGATTACATAAATGATTGTGATTAGGTTTCAGTCATGTAAAGAACACTCCCTTCACCAGTGCAACATTCCCACCACCAATGTCCCAAATCTCCCTCCATCCCACCCCACCCCCACCTGTACTCCAGACAGGCTTTCCAGTTCCCTCCTTCATTCACATGATTATGGTAGTTCTCTGTGTGGTTATTTCTATAGCTGTACTCACCACTCTTAGTGGTGAGCTTCATGAAGTGAGCTGGTGTTCCAGCCCTCCTCTCATTGTCTCTGAGGATTGTTACAAAACTGACTTTTTTTTTTCTTAAAACCCATAGATGAGTGAGACTATTAAGTGTGTGTCTCTCTCTCCCTCTGACTTATTTCACTCAGCATGATAGATTCCATGTACATCTATGCATAGGAAAATTTCATGACTTCATCTCTCCTGACAGCTGCATAATATTCCATTGTGTATATGTACCACAGTTTCTTTAGCCATTCGTCTGTTGAAGGGCATCTTGGTTGTTTCCAGAGCCTGGCTATTGTGAATAGTGCTGCAATAAATATAGGTGTGAGGAAGGGGTTTTTGTATTGTATTCTTGTGTTCTTAGGGTATATTCCTAGGAGTGGAATAGCTGGGTCAAATGGGAGCTCAATTTCCAATTTTGGAGGAATCTCCATATCACTTTCCATAGAGGTTGTACTAGATGGCATTCCCACCAGCAGTGGATAAGAGTTTCTTTCTCTCCACATCCCTGCCAGCACTGATTGTTCTCATTCTTTGTGATGTGCACCAATTTCTGTGGTGTGAGGTGGTATCTCATTGTTGTTTTGATTTGCATCTCCCTGATGATTAGTGACAAGGAGCATTTTTTTCATGTGCCTTTTGGCCATTTGTATTACTCTTTTTTTTTTTATCAAAGTGTCTGTTCATTTCTTCTCCCCATTTTTTAATGGGATTAGATGTTTTTTTCTTGTAAAGTTCTGTCAATGCCCTGTATATTTTGGATATTAGCCCCTTATCTGAAGGGTGTTGGGTGAATAGTTTCTCCCACTCGGTGGGTGACTCTTGTATCCTGGGCACTATTTCTTTTGAGATGTAGAAGCTTCTCAGTTTAATGTATTCCCATCTGTTGATCTCTGCTTCCACTTGTTTGGAAAGTGCAGTTTCCTCCTTGAAGATGCCTTTAGTCTCAATGTCATGGTGTGTTTTACCGACGTGTTGTTTTATATACCTTATAGTATCAGGTCTAATATCAAGGTCTTTAATCCATTTGGATTTTACCTTCGTACATGATGTTAACTGGGGGTCTATGTTCACTTTTTTGCAAGTGGCTAACCAGTTCTGCCAGCACCACTTGTTGAAGAGATTTTCCCTGCTCCACTTAGGATTTCTTGCTCCTTTGTCAAAAATTAGGTAATTGTATGTCTGGGGAATGTTCTCTGAGAACTCAAGCCTATTCCACTGATCTGAGGGTCTGTCTTTATTTCAATACCATGCTATTTTGATAACTATTGCTTTGTAGTACAGTTTAAATTTGGGGAAAGTAATGCCTCCCATTTTTCCTTTTCCCTAGGAGTGTTTTAGCTATTCGAGGGTGTTTATTGTTCCAGGTGAACTTGATAAGTGTTTGATCCACTTCTTTGAAGAATTTCATGGGTATTTTTAAGGGAATCACATTAAATCTGTATAATGCTTTGGGGAGTATTGCCATTTTAATGATGTTAATCCTGCCAATCCATGAGCACGGTATGTGTTTCCATTTCCGTGTGTCCTCTCTTATTTCTTGGAGCAGGGTGTTATAGTTTTCTTTGTATAGGTCCTTCATGTCTTTGGTCAAGTTGACTCCAAGATATTTGAGTTTGTGTGGCACTATTGTGAATGGGATTGCCTTCCTGACTTCCATCTCTTCCCTATCATTATTGGTGTATAAAAAGGCCATTGATTTTTGTAGGTTGATTTTGTAGCCTGCCACCTTGCTATATGAATCTATTGTTTCTAGAAGCTTTTTGGTAGAGTCTTTAGGGTTTTCTAAGTAGAGTATCATGTCGTCTGCAAACAATGAGAGCTTGACTTCTTCCTTTCCTATCTGAATTCTTTTGATCTCTTTTTCTTGCCTGATTGCTATAGCAAGAACTTCCAGTGCTATCTTAAAGAGGAATGGTGAGAGCGGACAGCCTTGTCTTGTACCCGAATTTAGAGGAAAGGCTTTTAGTTTTTCTCCATTGAGGATAATATTTGCCATTGGCTTGTGGTAGATGGCTTCAACTAGACTGAGAAAGGTTCCTTCCATTCCCATCTTGCTGAGAGCTTTGATCAAGAATGGGTGTTGGACCTTATCAAATGCTTTCTCTGCATCTATTAATATGATCATGTGATTTTTATTTTTGTTGTTGATGTTGTGTATGATGTTGATAAATTTATGGCTGTTAAACCATCCTTGCATTCCTGGGATGAAACCTACTTGGTCGTAGTGTATGATCTTGATGATGCATTGGATACTATTTGCCAGGATTTTGTTGAAGATCTTTGCATCAGCATTCATCAGGGATATTGGTCTGTAATTTTCTTTTTTGGCAGTGTCTCTGTCTGGTTTTCGTATCAAGGTGATGTTGGCTTCATAAAAGCTGTTTGGGAGTGTTCCCGTTTTTTCAATTTCATGGAAGAGCTTGGCTAGGATTGGTAGTAGCTCCTCTTGAAAGATTTGAAAAAATTCATTAGAAAATCCATCTGTGCCTGGGCTTTTTATTTTGGGCAGATGTTTGATTACAGTTTCAACTTCCTCAGTAGTGATGGGGTGTTTATATATGCTACATCCTCCTTACTTAAATGTGGAAGGTTATAAGTGTCCAAGAATTTTTCCATTTCTTCTAGGTTCTCATGTTTAGTAGCATAAAGTTTCTCAAAGTAGTCTCTGATTACCCTTTGGATCTCTGCAATATCTGTCATGATCTCCCCCTTTTAATTTCTAATATGGGTTATCAGATTTCTCTCTTTCTTTGTGAGTTTTGCCAATGGTCTATCAATCTTGTTTATTTTTTTAAAGAACTAACTTCTGCTTTCGTTGATTTTTCGGATTGTTTTTTTTGGTTTTCCACCAAAAAAAGCTGCTTTCAGCTTTGTTATTTTCTTCTGTCTTCCTATTTTTGGTTCCTTTTGTTGGTCATTTTCTAATTTTTTGAGCTGCGTCATTAAGTTATTCAGGTATGCCCCTTCTTCCTTCCTGATGTGTGCTTGTAGAGCTATAAATTTTTCTCTCAGGACCGCTTTTGCTCTGTCCCATAGATTCTGGCAGTTTGTGTCTTCATTATCATTTGTTTTTAGGAAAGTTTTTATTTCCTTTTTGATTTCATCTCGGACCCACTGGTTGTTCAGTAGCAGGGTGTTTAATTTCCAATTGTTAAAGTTTTTCTTTTGTGTGGCTTTGTAGTTCACATCTAATTTCAGAGCCTTGTGGTCAGCAAAGGTAGCTTGCAAAATTTCTATCCTCTTGATTTTATGGAGGTATGTTTTATGTGTCAGCATGTAGTCTATCCTGGAGAATAACCCATGTACATTGGAAACGAATGTGTATCCAGGTTTTTTGGGATGGAGTGTCCTGTATATATCTACTAGTCCTCTTTCTTCCATAACTCTTTTCAGGGCTAGTATGTTTTGGTTGGGTTTCAATCTGGTTGACATAACAAATGTTGATAGGGCCATGTTGAGGTCTCCCACAATTATTGTGTTGTTATTGATGTCTTCTTTCAGAGTTGTCAGTAACTTTATTAGATATTTTTCTGGTCTCTCATTGGGTGCATATATGTTTAATATTCTGATTTCTTCCTGTTACACATATCCCTTGATTAGTACATAGTGTCCATCTTTGCCCCTTACCACTTTTCTGAATATAGAGTTGGTGTCATCATGCCATCATATTAATATGGCCACCCCAGCTTTTTTGAGGGTGTTGTTTGCTTGGATGATTTTCCTCCAGCCTTTGATTTTGAGTCTATGTTTGTTATGACTATTCAGATGTGTTTCTTGTAGGCAGCAGAAGGTTGGATTCAAGTTTTTTGACCCATTTTGCCACTCTGTGTCTTTTAATTGGTGAATTTAGTCCATTGACATTGAGGGAGATGATTGTCATAGGATTTAATGTTATCTTTGTAGATAAGTTTGCTGTGTTTGTTGGTCTCTCTTGTCTTAGAGTAGACCTGTCAGTTTTTCCTTTAAGGCTGGTTTATCATCTGTGAAGTTTCTGAGCTGTTGTTTATCCATGAAGCTATGTATTCTTCCTTCAAACCTGAATGTGAGTCGGGCTGGGTGCAGTATTCTTGGTGAGGCATTCATTTCATTCAGTCTTGTCACAATATCCCACCACTGTCTTTTGGCCTTGAGAGTTTCTTGTGACATGTCTGCTGTAAGTCTTAGAGATTCTCCTTTGAATGTAATTTCCCTTTTTGATCTTGCTGCTTTCAGTATTCTATCTCTATCTATGGGATTTGTCATTGTAACGAGATGTGTCTTGGGGTGTTTTTCTTTTGGTCTCTTTTTGCTGGTACTCTTTGGGTATGCAGGATTTGATTGCATGTAGTCTTTAACTCTGGGAGTATCTCTTTGATGGTGTCTTTGACAGTTAATTCTTCCTGAAGATCTCCTTCCTGGGTTTCTGGGACTCCAATGATTCTTATGTTGTTTCTGTTGAGTTTATCAAAGACTTCTATTTTCATCTGTTTGCATTCCTTGAGTACTTTTTCCATTGCCTGTTCGTTTGTCTTAGGGTTCTTTTCCAATTTCTTCTGTTGTGTTGAGTTTTTCTGCATCACATATTCCAGTACTCCGATTCTCTCCTCAGCTGCTGATACCCTGTTGGTGAGGCTATCCATTGAGGTTTTCAGTTGAGCAACCGTGTTTTTCAGATCTGTTATTTCAGTTTGGAGTTTTCTGATTTCTGTCTTTGTGTTCTGTTCATATTGATCTATGCTTTTTTTTTTTTTTTGAGTTCTATGAACATCTTCCATATTTCTATTCTAAAGTCCTTATCTGAGAGGTTAATCAGGTGGTTGGAATTTATTAGGTCATCTGAGCTTTCGTCTTCATTCTCTGTGAATGGTGTTTGCCTGAGAGGTTTCCCCATTGTCACGCTTGTAGTGTGGTTTTTCCTGCATGTTGTGGTGGGGTTCATTGGTTAGAAAGAGTGCAGGGCCACTAAGCGAAGGGAAACTGCTCTTCTGCTGCCTCTAGTTGACAGTCCTCAAAGTGAACAAAGGCACAGCAGGGCGGAGCCTCCACAGGCCAGAGACCTCAGATTATTGGACAGTGACCCCCGCAGCCAGAATGTACTTACTGGGCAGCTTCAAAATGCAATTTTTTGGGGGTGGCTCCCTAGGCCTCTGAGGAAATCTTCAGGGATTCAGAAACACAGGCAGATAGATGCAGAAGAAATTTCCCTTGAAGTCCTCAGAGTGAACCGAATCTTCTACTTTCTTCCACTAGCTGCACCTTCCAACTTTCCCAGTGCATCCCCTCCCTTATTCTCATCTTTGGGCACAAATCTTTAATTCTGGGGTCTTATAATACCACCTACTCCATCCATCCCTCTGGTTCAAATTGCTAATTGTAGTGTTACTTCATCTTGCTGTTTCTTATAGCTTCCATGGCTGTTTTGATGAAGATGATGATAATGATTTCTAGCCTTCTGACGCCTTGTGGCTGACTCTCTGCATTTAGTTTTCCTCTTGAATTCTTGGCATGAGTCTGAGTTTCCCAGTTTGACTCTGAGTGACGGAGTCACCAATATTTGGCTTGAGTTCCTTTCTGGTCTCAGTGCTTAAAGCCAGATCAGACTTCTGTATTTGTAGGTGATGGTGAACTTTTCCATGTTAGCAACTGATTCTAGTTGTAAGCTTTTCTAAAAAAGGTGGAACACAAGCAGCCCACAGATCCCACTGTGCTCTGTTGCCTTTTCTCCTGTCACAGTGTCTCTACTGCTGCTTTTCCTCTGGGTATTCTTAGGGTCAGATTTAAAGCAAAGCAAAGCAAAGATGGGAGAGTAACTGTCCTTAGACCAGGCACTGACAACTCATTGGACTTGTTGCTTTGGAATTGGGGGGGGGGGAACTCTTCTGTTCGTCAAGCAGTAGAGGTCATAAAGGACCAAGCCAATTGATTAAGGAGTAAGATGTAGTCATCTACAGTCATTACAGGCTGCTTAGCAAATAGCTTAATATTCAATCTGGTTCCCTTTCTACTTTATTATGTAGGCTTCCTCTTATTAGTCAGAAAATTGTGTCTCTCCAGACAAAGATAGGACTATAAACTGTCACTCATTTTGTGATGAGTGTCTTTGGTTTCTGGACTTCAACTCATTTTTTTTCTTAAAGATGTGACTTTTAGATTTTTCTGAGTATAGTTCTTGGTCTGATGCTCTATGGTCCAATGATTGCTCTTTCTGTGGCATCCACATGCCTATTTGTGGAGATCAACATCCATTACCTACTGTCAACACACCTAAACTTTATTCCATCTATCCACTCATCCAGATTCCTAACAGTGCTTTAAAAAATAGGTATTTATCATTTTCTTTGCCAGACACTGGAGATGTTGGGTATTGTTGTAAATGAGACAGGTTAGAACTGTTCTCCCAATAGAACCATATTCTTGTCATGGAAAAGACATAAAAATGCATAGCAGTTCACTTTAGTGATACTTGCATGAGAAAAAAACTATAACAAAATGGATGGATAGGACCAAAGGGAGGACACTTTAGATTATCTGGTCAAAGAAAGCCTTGTGATAGATGACATTAGAACTCATGTTAAAAATAGGATCTGAAGGAAAAATGTTTGAGACAGGGAACATTCTAGAGAGGGGTTTCAGCAAGTTCAGAGGTCCTGAGAGGGAAGAAGAGAGCAGGAAAGCCAGAGAAGCTAAAGTATATGTGAGGAGAGTATGCTAGGAGATGGGGTGGAGCGAGATCAAGAGTAATATTCTCCAGTGCCCCATGGGTCCCTAGATAGAACTTGAGGCTTGATTCTGTGAGGCTTGATTCAGAATGCTATTGCTGAATACCTAGGAGCTCCTAATCTTTATCTAACTGTGGCTTGCATGGGGTATTAATACTTCACAGAGATCAAGACTATACAAGCTAGTCACATGCATTGCTCAGGTCTAGGGTGGTGGGACCACTCCATCTGTGCTTGAGGTCCATCAGGGCTGCACTTGTTGGAGCTCTGGGCCAATGAAGTTCTGGGATCAAACCCAGGTCCTTACACAAGCAAAGCGTGTACTCTTTTTTTTTTTTTTAATTCAGACCAGTGTGCATTACAAATTCTTAAAAGTTGTATTTAAGGCATATAATCACAGTGAATTAGGGTCATTCCCACCATCAGTGTTGACCTCCCTCCCCAGAGTTCTGAACATACATCTGATACCTTCACCTTTAGCCCCCTGATCTGCCAGTGTAACAGGCCCATTTTGTGTTTAGCTTGTTATAGTTTGGGTCTCTTGATTCTATTGTCATTGACTTTGGCTTGAGTACTTACTTCTGACCATTTTTTTTTCAACCCAATGTACCTGAGACCACTTGGCCCCTGGGACCCATCCACTTTATTTTTTCTTTTCTCAATTTGTACAAAGATGTAGAAATATGGGGTAAAACAAAATGATTCAAAAGCATGCACTGTTGACCACTGGACTATCTCCCTGACCTAAACACACATTCCTTCCAAACCCCATTCCAAGAAAGCCAGCCTGGCTGAAAATATCTGTGTGAAGGATGCTCAGACCAAATCAAGGCCTAGATTAGTGGAGAGAGATCAGGTCAAAGCAGAAAATCCAGATGTGCAAATTTGATGAGGCAGATGTGACCCAGTGATTCCGCTCTTGGGGCGTAACCATTGCATCTGATTTTCCCATTTCCATGAAAGAAATAGTAGCAGGTGCAAAAACTAGAGATTATACCAAGAATTAAGATATAAAAAAAAAGATATGAAAGGCATGTTAGATCACTAAACTCCAATTAGGGAAATTAAATTGTGCATACTCCTCTCCTGACGCAATATTGGGAGCTTGTGTTAGCTCTGGGCTCCAGTTCTAATAAAATTAGACAATAACACTTTAATTGAATTGTGCTTAAAAGGATCATGCTGACAAATGTGATTGTATCTGGCTGGGATGTATACCTTCTCCAGCAATCATTAAATCCAATGAAATGCCAGTCTCAGGATCTTGACAGTTTTCTGAAACAATCTCTGAACCGTGCTGTATCTTGGAGTATCTAATCAATTTATAGCTGCCTCATTAGGACTTGGCTGCTAACGGATACTTAAAAATCAAAGCAAATTACTGCACTCCATGGATAACTAGCTAATCATATCGATACAACATGGCTGGATTGTGTTGCAACAATTCATTTCCTCTTTAAGAAGCCACTGTCACCCATAATTTAGGAATTGAAATTCATAAGCTTGGTGCAGACAGCTCTGATGGCAAAAGATTTTCCTGAGCTCAGCAACACGGGGTGCATGCCACCCAGCTGATGAGGGGGAGTAAATTCAGTCCTATAACTTCTTCTCTTTAACCCTATGTGCCCTTGAAGAACATTCCTGAATATGGAGTCCAAGACCCCTTCAGTACCAAGGCGGAATTGGAGGCTCAGAAGTGGATAGTATCTCTCCTAAATTCACACACACAAAAATGAATGACAGTGCCAAGAGTTGTCCCTTTTGACATTACTTCAATTTTTATTATGCTGCTTTAATACCAATTGAGAAAAGTGATCGTTTATTCATTGATTGTATAAAGGGTATTATTTTAATAGCAGTACTACTAAATAATCACAATTATTATCACAGGCAACCTACATTTATTAATCAATTTATTTGTTTGGATCATACTCACAGTTGCTTCGGGCTTACTCTTGACTGAGGTGCAAGGAATCAAACTGGGCCGGTTATGTGTAAGGCAAGTAAATGCTTTACTGCTATATTTCTCTCTTGGCTCCAGCAGTTAGTCAATGTTTATATAGAAATCACAACACAATTACTTTAATTTTCTCTACAACCCTTCATGCACATTCTGTGATTGTGGTAGCCAGCATTAATGTGGTTCCAATTCCCTGTCCTGAAACAGAAGATGGTTATGACCAAAACAGAATGGCTGGTTCAAGATCTACATTATTCTTTTGCCCTTTGTATCATTAAAAAGCAATAACGGGTTGGTAGCTGCCCAGAATGCAATGGGCAGACATTTTGAGATGACCCACAAGGACCAGTACGTAGCCTGAATACAAAACTTGTGGAAAGCCACTGAGTTTTTTGGGGTAATTGCTACTGCATAAGAGCTTCATTGTTCTCATAGATATAATTCTCACCCCATCTTACAGGTAAGAAAATTGTAGAGAGCAGGATTAGATTATACTAGGTTCCATTCAGGTACTTTTTAGAGTAGAGCCTAAAATTCTTTTTGACTGCTCCACTTTCTTTTATTCTGGAAAAATTTCATGACACCAGGTGCTGGACTTGCAGGACTCCTAGGATTAGTATGTATGTGTACATGCATAAATATTCATACTGAGAACCACTTTTCAAAGATACAGATCAATCTTGTCCAGAACACTCAACCTGTCCCTCAGATTGTACCTGAGCAGATATACTTTAAATGGGTTTTTTTATTTATTTATTTTTGGGCCATATGTGATGATGCTCAGGGGCTATATTCCTGGCTCTATGCTCAGGAGTTGCTTCTGGAATTTCTGGGAGGGTTTATATGTGGCATGGCGAATCACACCAGGGCCTTCCAAATCAAACTAGTGCATTCTATATGAAAAGTCTGTGCTCAGTCTGTTCAGCTATCTCTCTCATTGTTTCACTTATGCTTTTCCTCCTCCTTCTCCTTCTCCTCTTCTTCCTCCTTCTCTTTTTCATCCTCCTCTTTTTTGGGACATATCTTTGAGTGCTCAGGACTTCTGATTTTGCACTTTGCACCCAGTGATGCTTGGGGACCATATGGAGAGCCAGCGATTGAATTCAGGTTGGCTGTGTACAAGGCATGATCCTGCCTGCTCTACTCATCTTTAAATATCCCCCTTTTAGAGCACCTGAACCATTGGCTTATTTTTTTAAGTCAATGGAATCCTCAGAAATAAAGTTGGTTCACAAGTATATATGAATGTTCTGCTTTTCCAAAAGAACAGATAATTTTGTGGGCTTTGAGGTAATATGGATAAAATCCATGAACCTAACCCTAACTCTAACCCTAACCCCTAACCCTGACCGTGACACTGATCTGGACCCTGACCCTAACCCTAACCTAACCTAACCTTAACCCTAACCCTAATCTAAACCTAACCCTAACCCTCTAGCCCTAACCCTAACCCTAACCCTAACCTTAACCCTAACCCTAACCTTGGAAATTGGAGGCATGTCTTTGACTAACAAACTATTAAAGCCCAAGGTATCTTAAGACTGGCTCTTTGATGTAGAAACTTTAGATACCCTAAAGGTTTTCAGGAACTATTGCATCAGAACCTCTCTATGTCTCTCCCATACCACCCAAACTGTCTAAGCTGACAGTCCTGGAGATGAGTTGTGGACCAGGAAGACTGAAATAATGTCACCTTGAGCAGACTTCACCATTGATTTTGATGAAGTTTGAGGAATGGGGCCAGATAGAGAAAGCTTGAATGCTGGTCCCAGAAGAGGTAAGAGAAAGTTGGCAGGAATCACAGACAACTTCAGGACATGTTTGCCCTTTACTAGGAGCCCTAGTGGAGTCTGCTAAGACAATAATTGCAGACCTTCACACATCGAGGGCAGGGTGCAGGCTCTGCTATTATTTCTCTGAGGCATAGCAGCTTGTTTACAGGAAGGCTGAACACAGAGGCAATTGTCTGGTGGCTCCTAGGACAAGGCTACTCCTCTCTATCCTCTTACTTGCTCTTAGATCCATGGCCAGTAATCCTAGTGCTTGGTCTGGGGGATCCTTACCAGCATGCTTGGGGAGCAGCTGTGGAGATGCCAGTATCAACTAGGTTCTACAGTCAGCTCCTGTTATGTTTCAGGTGCTCCCCACCATCCAGTCTGGAGAAACCCATAATGTCCCAGCGAGGCTCCTCATTCAAAGGCATCTATCGAATCTGGAGCAAGAAATCAGGGCCTGGACTCTCTTTCTCACTCATTGGAAGACCCTGGAATCCTTCCTCTATCACATCACAGATCTTTCACTTTAAGATGAATTTCCCTAGAGTAAAGTTTCTCAAACTTAAACAAGAATCCAATACATCTAGGAAGGTAGAGAGACAGCTTCTTTTGGATGCTGAGGTTTAACATAATTAACTATTTAATATTTTATAATAAACATTAAAAATTTAATATTAGTTCTATGTATTTTTGCAGCCAACAGAAAACAATGACTGATTGTACCAGAGAACATGGTAATGAAAAGATGAAGGCTGCTAGTAAATAGATTCTAGCTGAAGACCAGAGCCCAGGTTGAAGGGCCCATACCTTCAAATTCAATGATAGGACTGGCCCTCCTGAGGCTGTGGTCTCAACTCTGCTGAGTCAGTCTCTGCTGATATAGACTCTGTGGACAGTTCCCTTTGGTACAAGGCACCACAGCTCCCACAGCCACCAACCTCCTGTGTAGATGATCCATATGCTCACTCCTCCCTTCCCCTATAACAAGACAAAGATTAGTGAGAGTAAATTTGATTGGTGGATCCAGATCATGTGATTGCCTCCTATCTGCAAGGGATGATGGGAAACAAAAATCTCCAGTGTTTTCAACCTCTCCATATGGAAGTGGACTGGACCCTGATTTATAAGACAGAAATTCTACCACCAAAGGAAGAAGATTCAAATGCTGAGTAGCAGCACATAAGCTAGTATTCGCTGCAAATTGCAAGTGCAAAACGAGTTTTCAGTCTCTGTAAACTAGCTATATAGGGCAAATGTGTGAATGAATTAAATATATATTTAACTTAAAAATAGTTACATTCTAACTTCAAAGTAAAAGCATTTAAATATTAAAATTGTACAAGATGAAGGATAATAATTGTTTTTGCCGAAATCAGTTAATTTACTTGAAATAAGAAAATGGCACTGATAGTTTACTGTGGAGACCATCTTTGGAATTTCAGAAACATTCCAGAAATGTATGTCCATTGTTCTTCATATTCAGTTTACTTCGCTCATTTCTCCCTCTCTCAATGAGCACAGTAACAGTTGCATTTCTTGACATCAATATGATTATAAATATGAAGTAGACACCACATTGGAATATATGGCAGCTCTTGCCTCTGCTCCTCCTCGAACTTGGTATGGCAAGAATTAGTCATACTATGCCAGAGGTCTAATTCTTCCATTCCAAACCCATAGAGGAATTGTGATTTGTTCTCCCCTCATAAAGTTATATGTGACCTTGGGACCTTCCCAAAAGAGGAGTATGCCACCTGTGGGTGGAAGCATTTCAGAGTTTATTCATGCTTCTGTACTTTTCCTTCACTAGAATATAGTTGAAATCCTGGATGGAGCCTTTTTTTGACTTGAATGAACAAAGATGACAAGGAGAAATGGACACATAATTTGAGTGAGTAAATAAACAATATTCTAAAATTTTGAAATTGTCTATTTCATGGCATGACCTAGTGAGTCTGCCCTAACTGACACGTATTAAGGTTGGGCTTCTGATATCCTGTTTTGCACAAAAAAAAACTTTGACATGAAGAAGCTGAAACCCTTGCTCAAGACTAAGAACTAAAAATGCTCAGATGCACGACTTGGCCTTCAGTCTGAATCCTTCCAAATCCCATTCTTC
Organism: Suncus etruscus; assembly: GCF_024139225.1. Taxonomy (NCBI): domain Eukaryota; kingdom Metazoa; phylum Chordata; class Mammalia; order Eulipotyphla; family Soricidae; genus Suncus; species Suncus etruscus. The sequence goes on from NC_064861.1 coordinate 49,218,836, forward strand.
TAGCAGCAACTTTCAGAGTTGTGAAGAAGACACAACCTTTGCTACCTGCCAGTAAGATAGAGGGAAATCATGCCATTTCTTAGTGGATGGTTCAGATTGTCAAGCACTTGCCCACCTCAGGGCCCCTACCTTCACCAGCAAGGTATTCTCAAGTCTTATATTAAAACAGTTTTAGATCTCAAGTTTTTCCCAATAGCCCAGAATTTCACCCGAGCTTATGCTCAGAAGAGCATCTCATCTGGAGACAGATAATGTGGCTTAAAAGATAGGCACCAGGGCTAGAACAATAATACAGTGGGGAAGGTGCTTACCTTTTATGCAGCAGATTGGGTTTATCCCGTGCATCCCATATGCTCCCATGAGCACCACCATGAGTTCAGAGCTAGGCATTAAACTCTGTCTGGCACTGCTAGGCGTGGCCCAGAAACAAAACAAAAAAGAAATACAGGCAGTTCAGGAAAACCACAGGTTCTTGACAGGATGATATTGAGTGGAGGGCACTGGTAATAAATAGAGGTGGCCAATTTAGCATACACTTTTCTCCAAAATTGTACAGCAGTAATGCAGGTTCAGAGTTCAATATGAATCCTGCATTTTGAGACCAAAGTACTTCCTACAGATTCCTGAACATTTCCTGCCTGGGGCTGCTTCTTGCCAAGCCATTCGGTCTAAGATCAGGTATATTAATGTGTTTATAGGTGGGGTGTGTGTGTGTGTGTGTGTGTGTGTGTGTGTAACAACATCTTGGGGCTGGAGAGAAAGTACAATGGATAAAGCACTTGAGTTGTCTATGGCTAAACCTGGTTTGCTCCCCTACATCCCATATAATCCCTTTATCTCACCAGAAATGATTCTTGAGTGCAGAGCCAGGAGTACTGCTATGTATAGTCCCAAGACCAAAAATGAGCATTCTGTATATACTAATATACTACATATATTAGTTTATCTAACTAGTTAGTATAGATCAGAATGTTAAAGTGCTATTATTCTTAGTTTATGTGAAAAACTGATTATATTTCCCCCCAAATCATTCACAAATCATTCCAAGTGGGGACATTCTATTTTTTTGTTTGCTTGTGTTTTGGACCACACCAGGCAGTACTCAAAGGTTATTCCTGACTCTGTGCTTAGAAATCGCCCCTGGCAGGCTCAGAGGACCATGTGGGATCCCCAGAGTTGAACTGGGTCCATCCCAGCAGGCCGGGTGCAAGGCAAACACCCTACTGCTGTGCTGTCTCTTTGACCCCCTTTATGATTTTTATAATAGGAAAGCTTGTATATATATTTTTTTCTCTCTCCAATTCTTTCCCATGCTAACTTCTTTTTGAGGGGGTGGGCATACATAAAGGTTCTCAGAGCTTAGTCCTAGTACACTTTGGTTTACTTCTGGTAAATTCAGGAGTTTATATGAGGTATCAAAGATTGAATCTGGGTCAGTCACAAACAAGGCAAGTGTCCTACCCATCATGCCTCACTTCAGTTCCATCGCACCCTTAATCTTAAGGTATTAGTTCACACAATTGTTCAGACTAGAAACCATAGGATTTTGTTGTCATTGTTGTTATTGTTGTTTTGGGGCCACACCCAGTGACTCTCAAGGGGTTATTCCTGGCTATGCATTCAGAAATCACTCCTGGCTTTGGGGACTATTAATGACACCAGGGGAACTAACACAGTCTGTCCTATGTCAGACACTTGCAAGGCAAATGCCCTACTGCTATACTACAGCTCCGGCCCCTGGAAAATATAGGAATTTTAAGATAAGCTAGAGAGTGAGATAGGATTCATACTGAATTTTGAGTCCAAAGGCTCGGAGCTCAGATTTGTATGTCACAATCTGAAAGCTGAACTAGCTTTTTAAGACACGTCAGACTTTGTATTTAATGTCTCCCACTGATTTAATAAAACCCACACACAATTAGGGTTTTAAAAAAAATAAACTGTTTTGCTTAAAATCAGTTTGTTTCAATTGTTAAATATATCAGAACAAACTTTTTTAAACTTGAAATTCTGCAGTTATATTTTTTCAGATACAAAATTTATCATGATTGAATTTCAATCATACAACATTCCAACACTCATCCTTTCACCAGTGCTCATTTCTCAGCACTAATATCCTCGGTTTCTCTCCTGCCTCCTCCTCGACACTGCCTCTGTGGCAGACATTTTTCTTCTCTCTCTCTCTCTCTCAAAAAAAAAATTAATGCAACATCTAGTCTAGAGTTTGGCCAGAGTCAAGTCTTAAGGTCACATAAATTCATGACCACACCAGCATTTATCTCAAGAATATGTCATGAGGTGAGGCATTTCCATGAATAATGAGGGCAGCTAAGGCCCCCTGGGTCATGACCATCCATGATGACTTCCACCAATGATGTCTCCCATCTCTGAGCTCCAGGGTCAGCTGCATACAGAGAACCTCTAACGAACAGTTCCACTTGATAAAAGTGATCATTATGGCAGTGAAGGCATTGATTTAGACCTATGCCTTATACACATATCTTCATATAACAGTCCTGGGAGATAAGAAGCAGGACAATGCTATGCTGCACAGATGGATACAGACCTAGAGATAAATTCTAAGATGAAGCTTAATCTCGCACACTCTCCTTTTTCCTTCATTTCATCACTCTCCCTTTTTTTTTTGTTTTTTTTTTGGGGGGGGGGGGCCACACCCAGCGGTGCTCAGGGGATACTCCTGGCTGTCTGCTCAGAAATAGCTCCTGGCAGGCACTGGGGACCATATGGGACACCGGGATTCGAACCAACCACCTTTGGTCCTGGATCGGCTGCTTGCAAGGCAAACGCCGCTGTGCTATCTCTCCTGGCCCACTCTCCCCTTTTTTATATACATTCCTTGTAGTTTATTCTGGAACAAGCTATATCTATTCATCCTCGGTCAGAAACACCAGAGCATAAAACTAAGCATGTTCAGACTAAGTCCCTTTTCCCATGGTAGTTCCAGAAGCAATTGGTTCCAGGGTCCCAGACTATCAGATTTACTTGGGTTCTTATTTGAGAGTAAGGCATCTACATGTTTCCATCTGTCAAAGCTAAGAACAATGTGCTTCTTAGGTTTGTGTGTGTGCTCCCTTCCACAGCATCACCCATTTAGTTTTCATTATTATCTGAGTGTGAAGGATTGAGTGATAACAAAGTGGGTGTTGATGGTGATGGTGAGGGTCTAGTTGTTACTGATGGTGTTGGTGATGAAGGAGCATCATCCCTTTAGAGTGATCAGTGCAAGATCTTCCTTTCTCCTGCTCTTACGTTTCTGAGGTTCCCTTCAGAGCACTGACTTCCTGTCACATGTTGATAGCAGAGCATATCCACAGAACAAAAAGAATGAGTTCCACCTACTGCTCATTCTTGGGTCCCTATCAGCCCACCTTTGAGGAATGTCCCTGCTCAGTCACAGCTGACACACCTAAAAGGCATGGGGATAGGATCAAGTCTTGAGCAAAATGAATGACAATTCAGTTATCTTTCATCTCCGGCTCAACAGATATGTACCACTGTTCATTCTCAATCATCTGAAAGGCCAGCATACCTCATCCAGATCAAAGCCATACCCTTTATGGTGGTATCACTTCTGTGCTGGTAGAGGGATCCTCTCTCCAATTAACATGGTGTTTCTGCTTGCATGCTGGTAATCTGGTGAGTCCACCCATTCTATACTTCCTGGACTAGGAAGTACTTTCTTCCCCTTTCTATTCTTACCTGAATGCAGCTTCTTTCTTAAAAAATATCCCATTGGGTATTAAAAGATCCGTCACTCTGATCTAAGAGGAGAAGAACCATTGAGAGGAAAAGTTTTTGAGTTGGGTTTTTTGAAGGGGTGCGGGACACACACATCTGGCAGTGCTCAGGTCTGCTCCTGGCTCTGCTTTCAGGAATCACTCTTGGTGGTGCTTGAGGAACCATAGGTGTTGTCAGGGATTGTTTAACTGGGGTCAACCACTTGGATGACAAAAACCTTACTCACTATACTATTACTCAAGGTCCCCAGCCTAGGTTTTTTTATTTTAAACATCTGAAAGGAGGGATGAGCTCTTGCTATCACCAATCTTGTTAAGGATATACATTAATTCTCCTCTTGTAGATCTGAAGTCTAGGTTTCAGAGAAATATAATTTCTTTTCCAAGATCACACAACACACACTCATGATTTCCAGTTTGGATGGGCGAAGGCTGAGCAAGGTACGCTCATGCCCATTGTTAACACATATAAGATCAGCATCTCAGTGATTTAACAACAAAAAGGTCCATTTTCTTACTAATGCCCAGTAGGAGTGAGGAGGTTTCCCTGAAATCAAGGGTCTCTGAGACTTTCTTCTTGAGGCTCTTCTTGTGCTTGAGTCCCATTGTCATCTTGGGATCTAGTTGGAAAAGGAAAGAACATAAAAGATCAAAATAGGGGGAGTTTATGAAGGACACTGTATCCCTCTTCCCTTGCAGGATCCTATCATCTCCAACCTGAATTTTGAATCTTCTCCAGCCAGCAACTCATCTTCTGTTTCTGATGTGCTGAAATTGGTATCCAAGACGAAACCTTTGCAATATTGATTTAATGTCTGCAGTAACACCCTTATCTTTGTTACTGTTTTGGAGATGAGAGGGAAGCATGAAGGGAGTGTCCTATACCTGTGTTGGGAGAAAATGTGGAAAGCTTTGATATGGGCATGAAAAAAAATTCCCATGCCTCTTTTCTGTTTCATTCTTCTGGAATATCCCCACAGTTCCTAGTCTTTGAGCTAGTATCTGACTTATCCCAATATTATAGAAAATTAATTCAAATGATTTTTTTATATTTTATTTAAACACCTTGATTACATACTCAAATGATTTTCTTTCAAAGAATGCTAAAGAGCTAGTAAAGCTAGTAAGGCTTGCCTTGCATATGGTTGACCCGGCTTAAGGCCTGCACCCCATGCTGTTCCCCAAGTCCTACCAAGAGTAATTTCTAAGTGTAGAGTCAGGAGTAAACCCTGAGCACATCCAGATGTGACCCCTAAATGGAAATAAAGAATGCATAAAGATTTGTTTGGCCGGAATGCTATGGATTTATGGCACATGGGTAGATTACTTTTGTATCTACTTTTGTGAGTTTATTTCAGCTTTCTTGATTGCCTCATTAGTTGGGCACTTTGAATGTTTCTTGGAACATTATTATTAGTTGCCTTTTTAGTAAAGAAGTTAAAGAAGAGTTTTGACATCTTTTCATTTTATATTTGTGTATGAGTCATTCTTTTACCTCATATATAATACATATAATTATATGTCAATATCTTTCTATCTAGATCTATAGAGACATAATCCTTTAACTACAAAAAAACTTTAGAGAGAAAAAGAGAACCTTATGTTACATTATATTCCTCTGTTCTGGGAACCTCTCACACCCACTTAAGGAGGGTTCATTTCCTTTGCAGCTAAAAAAATATGAATTTAGAGGGTTGACTAGCAGATGCCAGAAATCAAACAGCTTGAAAAGATGGGAGGGTTTAATTTTAAAACCTGTGTTTTCAACCAGCTTACCTTATTTCTTATCCAGTTATTCCTTGAGGTCAAGGGATAGTAATGAGGTTTCTAGGAACTTTTTCCTCATAAAGGATGAAATAGAACCTCAGATGTTTGAATACTTGAGAGGGGACACACAGAGACAGACAGACAGAAAGACAGAGAGAGATAGAGATAAAGAGACAGAGAAAGACAGAAACAGAGATAGAGATCTGGGTCCAGAACCTATTTCTTTGCCTCTATTTCCTGGGTCATCTTTGGTTTTTGTGTTGCCATTTTGGTGTTTGGACAACACCCCAATGGTGCTCAGGGGTTACTCCTGGGTCTGCACTCAAGAATCACTTTTGGAGAGGTTCAGGGGACCATATAAGGTGGTGGGGATCAAACCCAGGTCAGCTGCATGGAAGGCAAGCACCTACCTACTCACTATACTATCTCTCAGGCCTCAGCCAGAGTCATGGCTGTAGAATTCAAGTAAATGTAATTTTCTAGCTAGGATGCTTTTTGAACATCTGTTAAAAGTTTTTTTTTAAAGGACAGGAAGATTACTAGTTGGTTTTAGTTCCTAAAATGGTTTCTGAACCTTTATTCATAGCAGCACATGTGAGGTGGGACTTGGGGCCAAAGCTCCTGCTTTGTGGGAATGAGGCCAGGGCCTTTCAAAGCACCCGGATCTGCAAAGCAAGCTGGGCTGCTCCTTCAGGCTGGGATAAGGTCGTGGCCAAATTGAAACCATGCTGGGAGGAATCCGCCAGTACTTACTGAGGCATAGCAAGGCCTAGACTGAGAAGTGTCTGAAACGGGTAAACTCTCTCAAGTTTTGGGGTCAGGTAGACCTGGGTTCGAATGCACTTCTGCCATTTTTTACATTAGTGATTGAATATTATTGGATAGTCAGTATGGGTCTTCTCTTTGGGCCTCAGCACCATTCTTTGCAGGAATCTCAGGTGGAGCTAAGAATTGGAACTTCCCAGCACAGCTGCCCAGCTCTGGTCTTGTGAATTGCTCCTATCCAAAGCAGTTTTGCCTCTTAATTTGCATGTCTTGCAGTGTAGAATCCCGAAACTTTTCTTTAGCTTTCTCCCCACTCCCATAATCTTTTGCATCTCCTCAAAATGGCATCACAAAGTTCCTGTCTGGTGGGTCCCATATCCCCGATGTCCCACAAAAAAAAAGAAGACCCAGCATCAGCACCATTGAAAAGCAATGAACCCACATCAACCCCATAACTTTCTGAGGTGGTTGTGACCCTGCCTTGTTATTTATTGAAGTTCCCCAAAGAGAATGGACCCCTGAAGGAGGCCTGAAGGACCTTTTGTTCAATGCTACCACCCAGCTAGGTCCCACCACTTGGCTGGTGGTGGCATTAACCCAGGACCTTGTTTTCCACTGAGCCCCATCTGTGGGAATCCTCTGTGAACTGCACCTCTCCTCCATGTATAGGAAAATTGGCTCCTTTGAGCCCATTTTAGACCAACCACAATGCATGTGGAGCTGTAGAGCTTCTATTTACAAGCCTGCAGGAAATAGCCCTGGGCAGAAGGTAATTGTAGGGGAAGGGTTAGAGGGGCTCAGAGGGCAGAGGGTAGCATGTTGGGGCATAGGCAGTTAGGTAAAGGAAGCCCGGGACACCCCTTCCCCACCAAGGTGAGCCCCAAAGTGGGCTAATGAAGAAAGATTGAAGGAATAAAGTATTTGTACTGAACAAGAAGGAGTAAAGGGAGGTGGATGCTGGATGTGGGGTAGAAAAGAGCCAGCATCCTCTCCTCCCTGCAGGCTGGCCCTTTGTATCTCTGAATTTCACACCTCTCTCTTCCCAAACAAGCTTCATATACCCTCTTCTTCTGAATTCAACCTGGGCTGTCCTGATTGTTAGAGCCTTCCCAGATCTCTATAATCAGTGATCAGAAACCACACACACACACACACACACACACACACACACACACACACACTCTAGCAATATACAAGTAGCATACACAATTACATGCATATACACACAAATACACATTAAAATATGCATCATACACCTGTACAAACAACCTAAAACATGCACTTATACACATACTCAAACATATATAAATATCACTGCACATGTAATCTCATACACGTGTATATATAAAAACCACATATCCAAATATGCAAACACATGATTGCAACATAACTTCACATACCCACATAATGCACACATATAATCAAACATACATGCACACGACTGCATATATGATCTCACACATATACTCACACACTGCAAGCACACTCTCACACATGAGTTGGCAGATTTGCACAGGGAGGAACATATACAAGAACACAACACACTTTCACACATTCATACACACATAAGCACACTTGCCTATCCATATATCTGCACACAGTACTACCCCTTACTCTTCATGGTACTATGCCTTCAAAATGCACAGATTCATTTACTAGAGTATGCGAATCAGATTTCCCTTTTGTCCCTCTAAATTTCCAGGCCTAGGAGAATGGTAATACACTCAAGAACACTGCTATGTGCATTCAAAAATAGAGAAAGAATGAATGAGCAATGGAATAGGGGGTGACTAAATTTTAGCATCAAGTTATACCCTCTATGGTATTCAGGTAGGGGGGGCTTAAGGAAGTACAGTCCAACTGGGCACCTAGAGATCTAGAGGACCAGACAGTTGTTCCTGTTGCTGCTTTCAATTTCAAAGCCAAAGAATTGAGACCTAAAAATTAGATGAGGTGGCCAGGAACTCCTGAGACCAAATGATGATGGAACGAGGGCTGAACACTCTTCTCCTGCCCACAAGCTCCTGAGAAACAGAGAGTAGAGGAAGATCTCCACTCAGCAGGACTTCATGTCAGTAGTGCCATTAGCCTCGAGATCTGAATGTGTAGAGAAGGGACGAAGGGTCAAAAGTGTCCAGAAAAGAACAGGTGGCACTAGGAAAGTAGTGTCACGGTGTTATTCTTCTTATAGCAGGTCCTCAGCAGGCCCAGTGACATCTATGTCTCAGCACTCCAGACACTGTGCTGCATCTACCAAGTGAGTAAGCAGGTCACCCCATCAGCCCCAGGACCTCCTGACTGACAATGGCCAAGACGAACATCTGCCCAAATCTCTAAGGCTGCTCTGTGCCTTGAAACCCTAGACAGTCTGTCCCAGGAGAAAACAAGGGCCAGGCTCTCTCACCAGGAGATGGTAGAGACCAGCCACCTCTGTCTGGCCTCAATATTTTTAGCCTCTTCCCTCCTTCTAACCTCTCTCCCACAAGCCACTAGCCCACTCCTTGCCCAAATAACAGTGACCAAAATAGCTCTGGCAGTTGACAAAGGGGGCCTGGGAGGGTTTCCTCCCTTTTGCCGGTCAGTAAGTCAGGCGTGAACAAGGGCCTGGGGGTTGGGCTAGGCCCATATGGAGGCTGTTAATTGTACCTTTGGTCCGAATTAAAAAATAGCTCTCTCAGGCCTGATTATGGTGGCAGGGAGAGGCCAGGTGCCTGCCCACCGCCCAGGGCCTGCTGGGGACAGATGCCCCAAGTCTGGACTGCACTGCCAGTCATCAACTCCTCCATCCACCAGCTATAAAGTAACCAGTGGGGATGCTGTGTTCAGAAAAGCTGTATCCAATGAGAGACCCTCCCCAAAGCCCTCCCAAGAATTTCCCCCATTCACTCACTGGGCCAGCTTCTTCTGCTTCAGGGTTCCAATCAGGGCCACTTATCATGAAAGGGGCTGCATCCATTGACACAGGGGCTTCTCACCCTCCCCACTTGCTATTAGCCCCTGAACTCTGTTGGCACCGGCCCAGCTCGTTTGTGTCCCATAATGTCCTTTGTAACTGTACTCCACTCTGTCAGAGCTCACCAAGAAGGTGTGAAGAAAATGCCATAACAACCCTGTTGGTGGGAGCAAGACGCTCACCAGTGCCAAACTCTTTGCAACTCTTCCCCAGATATTTCTTGGGCTCCTTATTTACCCAGTGTCAAGCCCTCTGTTCTATCCCAGGATGGCCCTAGACAGCAGAGGTCTCCAAAGGAATCAATGAAATGATGCACTTCTACCCTGTTTTAATTAGGCAGCCAGCCACAAGGCAGTGCTGGCAGTAAACACAGAAAGGAAGACCTGTTATTATGTACATTTTATAGATGATGAAACTGAGCACCCGAGAAAGCAAGCCATGGGGACCTCTGGCAAGGACTCACAATTTTTTGCTCTGGGCTCTGAAGCCAGCAGCCTGGTTCAGAGGTTGTCATCATCTTTGCACATATGGGTCCAACCTGCACCCTCTCTGCAGTGCAGAGATAGCCTCCATATACAGCACTGCCCTGTTCCAAGACCACGGGTGCAGGAGTATCTGTGTTATACATGGAACACTGGTTTTTCATGGCAACTCCAGAGGCTGTGCTGTAATTGCTGCATTCACCCCACCATCTTTTAGAGCACACTGGGGATCTCTTGATGTCCAGTTTTCATGGTGTTCAATTGCCTCCCCCATTCCCAGGTTTAGCTTGATGAAGAACTGGCCACTTGAACCTGCAGCCCAGAAGGCAAAGCTGGCAGGACCCCTATTGGCCACTGGGTGGCCAATAAATGCCTTCTGGAGGGTTTATGAGCTTTGTCACCTTGCCACGTGCAAAGCTGCTTTTATTTGTGCAATTTGTGCACCATTAAGGTCAATCATCACCGTGAACAAATAAATGTACAAGGGCAGCTGAGAGAGTTCCATGCACAGCTGCAGACACAGGCATGGACTTCTGGAGTAAAGGGCACTAGGGTCATTGTCTGTGTCCTCCACGGCTCACCCTGCCACATGCAGCTTCCCCTGGTCTGGGGTCCCCAAGGACTTCTTTCAGTCCAGATGCCCACTTTGCCTATAGTACAAACATCTGTGCTTTGGGTTTGACAGAGCTCTGCTTAGGAGCACAACCCTAAGCTTTGCTTAGAGTTTTCAGACTGTGTTTGGGAGAGACAGTCTCCCACCCCTCAACCATAAACAAATTGCTGTTTTCAAAGTTGTCTTTTTTTTGTTCTCTCTGCCTCTCTCCAGTCTTCTATCTGTGGGCTGGGCTGCCCCAATCTTGTCCACAGTCTGAATTTTTCTTTTTTTACTTTTGCTCAGTCAGTCATGTATTCATTCACTTAGCCATCCATTTATTGGGTACTTAGTCACTTATTTATTACCTTATTCACTCATTCATTTACTCATTCATTCACTCATTTATTTATTTATCTATTGACCCCATTCATTCATTCATTTATTCACTCATTCACTCACTCACTACAGTATTCATTCCCTGCTTGGATATTACCTCCTCAGAAGCCTCTCTATCTCCTTCCTCAATCTATCTTCCTCACAATGAGTCAAGACAATGCCCTTTGTGTGAGCCTCTCTCTCTCTCTCTCTCTCTCTCTCTCTCTCTCTCTCTCTCTCTCTCTCTCTCTCTCATGAAAACAGGTGCCTCATGCAATCTCAAGGTCTGCAGAACCTAGCCCTGCCTCAGTCAGAAGAAGAGTAGAAGAGTTTAGGAAATGCTTGTTGGCCACTTGAGGGCCCCTGACCCTCCCTGTGGGGGCAGGCTGAGCACTGGAAGTTATTTGAACTAAGAGCTTCAGATACTCTTCCATGTACTGGAGAAGTATATCTAATCTTCTGTAAGTTCTCCTCATCTCCTTTCAACCATCTTCAAAAGGCAAAATGGGATAATATGTACTTGATGGCCTGCCTGGATTCTATTGGAAGAAAGTGCTCCTGTGAATACAGCACAATAATTGGGGAAATTTTTTAAAACTAGAACAACCATGCAGCATGCAGTACTCTAGTCCAGGATCTAGTTGCCTTGCTGTGCAAGTCAGAGAGCAAGTACCTGAGGACTGGGGCTCTGACTTCTTGGACTCTGAGCTGCAGTTCTGGGGGGAGAGGCAGGTTGAAGAGCTGGGAGGCTGGTTCCAAGCAGTGCTCAGAGAGCCTCAGGGGTCACTCTAGGTAGCACTCATCTGACTGAACTGCAGAACTCCATGCTCAGACCCAGCAGTGCTGGGGGCTTCAGACCTCCCTATCCCAGTAATGCTAATGGTCTCTAGCAATCAGTCAGAAGTGGGAGAACAGTGGTGGATATGGGATGTTGAAGATCAGACTTGGGGTCTCCTACATACACAATGTTTGCCTTGGCCCTTCACATGGATTTTCATTGGATTTTCCAAAGATGCCAGGCCCTATTTTTTCAAATTTTATTTTATCATCTGCAAATATGAAAAACACTTTTGAGCACTCAGATAGCAAGAAAAAAAATCCTAAAACAAACCCCTTACAAAGCCAGATGATGGCCAGGCCTGGTCACTGGGTACCTGTTTGCTGATCCTTGAAGGTACCAAAGGATATGAAAGCAAGTCCTGCACTAGTTTGCAACTAATTGATCACATGATCTAGGTCTTCTGTCTGGGGCTTGGTTTCTCTAGGTAGAACAGGAGGGCCAGGGTCAGCAGGCTCCCAAATTATATGCCCACTTTAACTTTCAAATGGTGGAAGTTGGGTTATGTGGGTGGAAGAATATGCTTTGGATAGGATGAATGGTAATGAAAACCCCTCTGGAGTTCCGTATAGCTCATTAGCAGGAAAAAGATGAGGAGGGTCTCCTTAGCTAGGTCAGGCCCTGAGTTTGAGTGAGAATGGGGGGAGGTGGAGTGGGGTCTTAGGAAGCTAATGCACTACAGACAAAAGGTTTGGGCTGAAACATGAGAAGCAATTATCCCCACCTCTTCCCCACTTTCATATGGGGCCCCTCACAATTCAGGTCTGGGGGGGCTGTGGGGGGATACTTACCCCCATGCCTTGCTTAACAAAGACAGAGACAGTAGTTGACACTGTAATGTTGAAAATTGCTTGTTTCAGAATCTCCCAGTAAACAGGCCAGTCTTTGTTTTAATCCCAGCCTAGCTTACTGTAGTTAATTATAGGAATTTGTGGCTATTTATGTGAACCCAGGACAGGCAAAAACATTCATTTGTCGGCAGTGTAAGTGCTGGGTGGGAATGGGCTCCGAGGGCCAGGAGGACCTAGGTAGCATTTGTCCTGAGGGTTGTGCTAGGTATGGGGGACCTAGGTGTGTAATTATGCCCCAGCCCCAAAGAGAGAGAAGGCAGCCGAAGAAAGTGACACCTAATGATTGTTTTCAGGCCTTAGTAGGTAACAGGGAAGGCCCCGTGTTTAAGGCAATCACCTGAGATGTGAGCCTTTGCACCTGTCAGGTGAGCTGGGTGATTTCAGGGCCGCCTGTCCCACAGTATTATGGAGGAGGGGGGCAGTTCTGGCAAGAAGGCAACAGGGGCGCAGGTTTCCCAAGAAACTGCAGCAGGGAGGGGGCTCCAGAGGCTACAGGGCCTGGCCTGGGTGCCGCCCCGTTCCCCTTGTCTCCAGCCCCCAAGGAGCCACAGTTAGTAAGGAATGTTAACAAAGAGGAGACAGTGCTGGCTCAACAGAGGCCCCAAGACAATTCTTGGCCCAAACAAAGCCAAGGGGGCCCCCACCCGCAGGAGAAAACAAGCCAGGCCTTTGTGCACTCAATAATTATCACTCACAATTACCCAAGGCAGGGTCGCCAGGCATGGAGGGAGGCGTGCTGAAAGCCAGGGCGTCTAAGGGACGGTACCTGCAGCTCAGGCCAATTCTCTTGCTGCCAAAGGATCCTTGCTCTGACTGGGGCCATGGCTTCAGATTCCCACTGAGCTCAACCTGGACCTGTCCTCTGGGCCAGATACTAGGGACCTTTCAGCCCCAGCAATCTCACACTATTGGTAATTTTTGGATCTTCTTTGTGTTGAACTCATTGCCTATGAGTCGTGTTCTCAAAAGCCCTCTGTACCCTCTGCTTCTTCCTTTTCTTCTTCTGTCACCTTCTCAGATCTGGAGTATGCCTCCTCTAGGAAGCCTAAGTAAGATTGCTTCACCCAATTCTTCTTCCTTCTTGCCTGACATTTTTAGAGAGTCACTCTTTTGTTCCAGACACTAAGTGAGGGCAGATACATATATTTGTGTATATGTACATGGGCAAATGCACATATGCATACACACACACACACATACATGCCCTTGTCAAACTCTCAGGAAATAATGGAAATAAGAATGACCCTTCCATCATGTGTTGCTTGCCTTGTCCTAAACATAACTGCATCTTTCTAGGTGTTAGTGATTTAGATCTTACCATGCTCTAAATATCTAGATAGTATTATTATCTGTTCCTCATATGACACTTGAGCAAACTGAGGCTTGGAAAGATTAACTAACGCAGGGGTCTCAAACTCACAGCCCGCAGGCCGTTTGCAGCCCTCTGTATAATATTGTGTGGCCCTGCCCTAGAGGAATCTTTTTTTGTTTTGTTTTGTTTCAGTTGTTTGGGTCACACCTCCCAATGTTCAAGGCTTACTACTGACTTTACACTCAAGGATCACCCCAACTTTGCCTCCTGTGGCCCCCAGGTAAATTGAGTTTGAGACCCCTGAACTAACGTGTCTGAGTTACAAAGCTGTGAGGAGTAGAGCTAGAGCTAGCTAGTCATGAGCGTAAGCTGGCACTCAAGGGCATTCAGCTACCTGAACAGTCACTTGATTGTGGGCACATGTTCCTTATTTGTACCATGGGAGTAGCAAAAGCCATAGGTAAGAGGTCCTCACAGAAAAGCTGGATGTCCACTATTTGCCATCTCACCTTGGCAACTGCTGGGCAGAGTTCAGGCTGGCTAACACCTAAGTTGTGCACTCGAGGGAGTTTCTGCATCTCTCAGCCTGAAGAGTTCTGAGCATGTGAGAAGGAACTTGCTCACCTACCCATTCTGAAGGGCTGGGACTGACTGCCTGGCTATTGGACAAGGGATAGAGTTAGACTGACTAGCTTGAACTTGGGTGAGGACACAGACCAGGGCTACCTATGCTGGAGCCTTTACCAGGCTCTGTTCCATAGCAAGTGTGGAAGATTCAGGTCACTCTTTGTTTCTAAAGAGATGAGACAGGGACAACAGAGGAGACTGTTCATCAGAGTCAGAGTTAGCTCTTTCCTTAGTGCAGGGCTCAGACCTATTCCAAGTTACTATGATCCTTGGTGCAATGCCACTTGCTGGGGGCATTTTTTGGCCAGGTAGGTCGGCTTGCCCCAGGAGCTACCACTGAACATGGGTCCCAGGGGGTTCTAGGCAAGAGCCATCAACAATTATAAAAATAAGTTTTCATGACATCCTGATGTCTGCTTCGGGGCCTTCAATGGCTCAGGGACTCTCTGCAAGCTGCTGGTGTGGAAACTACTCATATGAGAAGTCTAGCAAAGCATTGAGAGGGAAAGGTTGCTCCCCTGGCTCCCTAAGCTCCTATAGCTCCCAAGCCAAATGGGGAGAGTGCTGAGGAGAATTCAGGCTGGATAGGCCTCATGTGAAGCACCTGCCCATGATCTCCCATGATTTCCTACAGGAACGCACTTCTGTGTCTCCATAGAGCATAAAGTTGACTTGATGAAGATAACATGTTCATTCCTTCTTGGCCCCAGTTTTGTGAATTTGTAGAACAAGTGGATACAAATGGCTCTGTCTTAAAGAATCCTCAGAATGGGGGATGGATAGCCAGTGGAAGAAGAGTATCTGTCCTGTTAGCTTGTGGAGGGCAGGACAAGGCCCTTAACTCAGCAATGGTGGACTAAGCTTCAGCCACTGGCCATGGCTACCTCTACTGCCTTTGCATATATTTTCTTACAGAATTGTCTTGAGAAGATGTCACTTGTAGAGTTGGGAAGGCTCTGGTAGTTTTCAACACTTTTAGCATTGTCAGATCTGGATTTCCTTTTCTGTTGAATAAAAATATAAACAGGAATATGCAGAGTTTAGTACTCCACTGTCTTGCATTAGAAAGAACAAAGAAGTAGAGAAGTTAACTAATACACCCTATTTAGGCTAAAGAGAGCACATAGGAGGGAAGGACCTTTCCTTGCCCATAGATGAACTGGGTTCAATCTCCAGCAGCATGTATGGTTCCCTGAGCAGCACCAGGAATGACCCCTGAGCATAGAACCAGAAGTGTAGCCCCCCAAAGAAACAAACAATAATAACATTCCTGATTTAACCTAGTATATAAAAATGTTATGCTTTCAACAGGTAATCAATTCATTGCTATTATTTGGGGTAAAGGACCTTTGTGTCACATCCTGGAGTGCTCAGGGGTACTTACAGCTCAGTGCTCCTGGTGATGCTTGGGGTATCAGGCTGTGTTGGATAAATCTTTGGTTTCTCACATGCAAAGCATGTGCTCCAGTCCTTCGAGCTATTTCCCTGGACCAATGCACTGCATTATTCATGTGATTTCTTATTCTTTCATATCTAAGTTTTCAAAATCAGACGTGTACTTTATATACATCTCAATTTTACTTCCTTATTTTAAGTACTGAATTGCTTACTCAGGACCGTTTTATGAATAAGAGCCTGCTGGAAAATGAAGGTAGTTTTATTGTTGTAAGATAAAATTGCCTAGATAGGAAAGTGAGAGAGAAGTCTGCATATCCGTTGTGTTCATGCTCATTTATTTTAGATGAAGTTTTTAATTTATTTTATATTCATTTACTAGTTTAGAAGTGGACATGAGGGGCCAGAGAGATAGCATGAAGGTAAGGCATTTGCCTTGCATGCAGAAGGACAGTGGTTCGAATCCCAGCATCTCATATGATCTCCAGAGTCTGCCAGGAGCGATTTCTGAGCGTAGAGCCAGGAGTATCCCCTGAGCGCTGCCGGGTATGATCCAAAAACCAAAAACCAAAAACCAAAAACCAAAAAAAAAAAAAAGGAAGTGGACATGACCCCAAATCCCAAATCTACGATGGATGAACTGGAAATAGAGGAGCACAATCTGAGACCTGGTAGACAAGATATCCAAGACAAACTGAAATTTTAACTTCAGCCAGAGCAAGGGAAAAATGCACCAGCTGAAAAGTTGTTGAATAGGACAGACCTGTGTCAGCCTTTTTGTTCTATTCAGGCCTTCAACAGAGTGGATGAGGCCTATTACACTCAGATGGGTATGGGAGATATTATCTGTTAGACTCAGTTTATAAATCAACTCAAATGCTACTCTTGCCCAGAACCACCATGAAAGACACACTCAGAATAATATTTTGCCTATCACCCAGGCAAGCACCTTCTGACTCAGAAAAGAAGGCACAGAATTAGCCATACCTGTGGTTGGAGAGATAGTACAGCTGTAGGGCATTTGCCTTGCATGTGGCCTACTCGGGAGGGACCTGGTTTGATTCCCAGCACCCAGCCTGCCAGGAATAATTTCTGAGTGCAGGGCCAAGAGTAACTCCTGAGAACTACTGGATGTGGCCCAACAACCAACCAATCAATTATTCAATCAATCAATGAAGTTTAAAAAAAAAAAACAATTAACTAAACCTGATAGTGCTCATGCCTTACTCCTGGCTCTGCACTCAGGGATAATTTCTGGCAGGAGACCAGAGGTATTGGGCATTGAACCTGAGCCAGAGCAAAAGGACAGCAACCTTCTGCCCAAAGCACTCAGAAAGTTTTAACTGTTGCAAATTAAGTCAATGAGGGACACCCATATCTCTTTTCTTTTATATATATATATATATTTCAAAGTCAGGACTCAAGTAACCATATAGGGTGCTAGGGATTGAATCTGGGGCAGCTGTGCACAAGATAAGAGCCCTACCTGCTGTACTATCTTTCTGGCCTCTCCTAAGGTGTTTTAAATCTGCCTCATTTATGTCTTCTTAGAGCTGTCTCAGAGCTCTGCCTTTCTCTATCCCAGAGTATCATAACAGCTCTTGCTGCTGGGGACTGGAGCAGTAAGTGATGTACAAGTGAGATGGAGAAGCCACTGGCTAGACTTTCAAAGCACCTACCATGAGCCCAGCCTGTTGGGAACAGGGTCATAGGTGAGGGGTGGGGAGTAACTTTTCATGATGCAGAGCAGCATCTGATTGGTTTCTGTCCTTGGTCAGTTCCTTGGCTGCTCAACCCACATTTGTAATTCAGTTTATTTTCTTTCTATCTGATTGATAGGTGACTGGTCTTATTGCTTGTGGGCAAGGGATACAGCCTGGTTGGTCACAGACAGTGAGGGACAAGATCTTATTACTGTCAATAGTGGTCCTGAGATACTTTCCAGCAATGCTCTGGCTTTGCTAAAGATGCCCAGGTCAATAAGCCATGCTTGGGGGAAGGGGGAATCTTCTTCATTAGAGACTTGCAGTTTGGTCACTAAAGAAGGGCTTATTGGGAAGATCTTTAAAGGATGAGTGGAGTGATTAAAGCAGCAAGTTTTCAGATTCCTGAAGCATCTGGGGGAATTGTATCCAAAGTGCCCTTAAAGAGTCCCATGAGCATGATAATTATCATATTTTTACTGGCTTTTATTTAACTGACATCAACATTGGCATCAAAATTATTTTTTTAAATGAGATCTCTTTAGCATTTTGCAATAATGTGATTTGAGTAGATTAAAAAAGACAATGTTTTGTTTTATTCTGTTCTCATTAACCTTCTTCTATTTAAGAAATCTTTGTAGAGTTAATGACTGCCTTTCCTAACTAGAGTTAGGTAATATGCAGTTTGATTACAAATATTTTCTTAAATAACATTGGTTTTAGTATGTTATATTTTCACTCTTATTTTGCAGGTAAAAATCAAACTTTTTTTTAATAAAAAAAGAACATATCAGCCTTGTTTGGTATCTTTTCTTATACCTCTGCCTTTCTCTCACACTTTCCTCTCAGGCTAGTCCTTTGGTCAGAGTTCTCTGATTTCCTTTTATTTTGTTTGGTGTCTTCATCAATTTCACAACTTCAGACTGCATGCATAAAGGACATCACTCAATAATTATCCTTTTCTTTTTGACAGTTGTTTGCTTTCATGATGCCCTCAAACTTCTTTCCTTTTGCTGCTAATGGCAAAAATTATACCTTTTTTGTAAGCCAACTAGAGTCTCATTGTATGAATGGTGCTCGTCATATTTAGCCAATCATATACAGAGGTTGCTTATCTTAGTCATTGTAAATAGTGTAGCAATAAATATGGGGTGACTCTAATTGTATATGTTAACCTTTTCATATTCTCTCCAGAGCTAGGATTACTGTATCATGTGGGAGCTTGATTTTCAGCCTCTTGAAAATAAATTTTTATACTGTTTTCCAAAATAGTTGCACCACATTAAAATATATTAATAGTGTGTGAAGGTTTCTTCCCCCCCACCTTTGCCAACACTTATTTTTTTTAGCATATAAGCCATTATCATAGGTGTGAGGGGGTATCTCATTTTGTCTTAAATTTGGCTTAAATTGTCATTTCCCCAATGAACAGTGATTATTAATATCCTCTCATTTGTCTATTGGCCATCTGCAAATCTTCTTTGGATGAATATCTATTTAAATCTTGTGCCCAAGTTTTATTTGAATCATTTATTTGCTCTGTTGCTGAGATTTTTAAATACCTTGGATAGTAACTCCTTTTTGGATGTATGGTGTGCAGGTATCTTTGCCATTGCAATTGGAATAGATTGCCTACTTGTGTTTATGTTTTCTTGGGCTATACCACAGCTTTTCAATTTAATGTGGTCCACATTCCTTATCTTTGCTTTCATTTCCTTTGTAGTTAGGGTCAACTTCTCCAAGCTAACTCCAATACTTGATTGACTCACCTAAGTTATCTTTTAAGTATTTTACAGTTTCATATCAAAATGAGTTTAAATCATGGTTTTCCAATTCAAGATTAATTCCCTTCTGCATAACATTCGAGGTAGAAAAAAGCAATTTCTTGTATGATCTTCTTTCCAGATCCAGGGATGCCAGTTTTGGCTGCACAGAAATAACATGTTGTAGAATATCGATAGGAACTGCAGGGATGCTTGTAATATGCACACATGGAGAGACGCCATGCTTAGCATGTCCCTTGTGCTGCACAGTAAATCTTTCACTAGTCTTTCAGGCTGTCCTGCTCATTTTACAGATGAGAGTAAATGAGAGACAAGAAAGTTAAGGAATTTTTCCCAGGTTATATGCTTAGCCTGACAGTGAGTGACCCAGTACTTACACATACCCTGATCTGATGGATGCCTTTGCTTTTTATCCATGGCTATCCTTCCTATCAGTGAATCTGTATACTTTTCCTCTTTCTCAGGAGCAGCCCCAAGGAAGACCTTATTAGGATCATATTTTACAGAGTGAAGATGTCAAGAAGCATTAACCCAGTTCTTCTGGTTTCCAAGCCCCATCTGTTTTTTGGGTTTGGCAAGTACAGGGCCAGGAGTAAAGTGCATTGCAAAGTGCCTTGGATGGGCATCCCAGGAGGTGATTTCTATCTTGGGGAGCACCACCCATAATGCCTGGGCTGCCCCTGATCCTATAGCTACCCCTTCTGCTGATTTCTTTTTTCTTTTTTTTTTTTTTTGGGGGGGTTTTGGGCCACACCCGGTAACGCTCAGGGGTTACTCCTGGCTATGCGCTCAGAAGTCGCTCCTGGCTTGGGGGACCATATGGGACGCCGGGGGATCGAACCGCGGTCCGTCTCCTAGGCTAGCGCAGGTAAGGCAGGCACCTTACCTCCAGCGCCACCGCCCGGCCCCTGCTGATTTCTTAAGAGAAAGTAACTCCACATTTTTTTTTGGGGGGGGTGTCCTACCTACTTGAAAAATAAGATCCCTCTCTATTATATCCATTAACTTTATATCTCTGTGATACTGCAAAGAAACCAAGCTGGGGTGATTATAACCTTGATTTTTTTTTTGTTTTTTTTGGGCCACACCCAGTGATGCTCAGGGGTTACTCCTGGATATGTGCTCAGAAATCGCTCCTGGCTTGGGGGATGATATGAGACACTGGGGGATTGTCCTAGGTCAGACACATGCAAGGCAAATGCCCTACCACTGCGCCACTGCTTTGGTCTCTATTACCTTGATTTTTTTTTTTTTTTTTGGTTTTTGGGTCACACCCTGCGATGCTCAGGGGTTACTGCTGGCTGTCTGCTCAGAAATAGCTCCTGGCAGGCACAGGGGACAATATGGGACACTGGGATTCGAACCAACCACCTTTGGTCCTGGATCGGCTGCTTGCAAGGCAAACGCCGCTGTGCTATCTCTCCGGGCCCACCTTGATTTTTTTTTAACAGTTGACATTAGTAAAAATTTGTGTTGTGGTGATGCCATAAATCAACTTACTGCTTATAAATTGAACTTTGAAAGAAATATTCTGTAAGTATACATGCAGATGACCACTTATTAATCCTACTCTTCTCCCTGAAGTTGATTTAAACAATATTTTAAGATGCTAAAAGAAATTAGAATCATTCTCAAAGTAAAATAAAAAAGTATTTAGTGTTGTATTTTAAGAGATAGTACAGTGGGTAGGGGTGTTTGCTTTGCCTGTGTAACTCCACATTTTAACATGAAATGCTCTCATTTGTAAAAGCTGACAAGTAAAAATCATCTCTGAAGGTAAACAAATCTGTTTCCCCAGTACAGGTTTGAATCAGCTTTACCTGTGCCTGTTACCAGACCCAAATTACTTACCGTGTCAAGAAAACTATCTTTTCCCTGCTGCCTAAGTTAAGACTGGATGCTCAAAACTGAGACAGGAACAGAAGCTTTTGTATTTCAGCACGTGCCTGCATGACAGCTTTCTCTGCCCACGACTCTTTCTGCCCTGCTATCCAGGGCATGGTTAAAATATGGAAATATATTCAACCAGTAGGCAAATTGCTGTTCCTCCATCTCTGGTCCCCTGAGCACCTCCTCCCGCCCTGCTGCTCCAGGCAGGTCCCATTCCCTGGGTCTAGTAGCAAGAAACTGAGAAAGCTTGAGCCAGCAGGAACCACCCAGAACATTCTCCAAAAAGCCCATGGGGCTTGTGTGAGGTCTTTATTAAATATTTGGACTATCACCTCCAATTCTATTAGCCAGGGACCATTTCCCTCTGCTAACTTTCTCCTGTGTTATTTCAGAGAAGCTTTTTTGGAGGTCTCTACTCCCCTGCTCATTTCTAAACTCACACCCTCCTTAGTCTCTCAGGGCCTCCTCTACCCAGGCTGGATCAGAGCAAAGGCCTGCATGGCCTTCTCTCTTCTCTCTGGGGGAGGAAGGCATAGAGACATTCCCAATCAACATGGGACTCTCTCAGTCTCAGCACTGGATGCTATCTTCCTTTGGGCAGGAAAGAAGCATCCCCAAGGGCACAGAGCTCCCCCATTTTCAGAGCGATAGCATGTGTGAGGGGGCACAGGGAGGGATGAGAGCAGGCAGAAGGGGCAAGGGTATATCCACATGTATTCAGAGTGAGCTATAAAGGGCTACAAAGCCCCCAGTTCAGAAGCTGCAACTTCCACACTTTCTTTCCTTCAATGTATTTAATATATATATATATATATATATATATATATATATATATATGTGTGTGTGTGTGTGTGTGTGTGTGTGTGTGTGTGTGTGTGTGTTCTGTCTTTTGGGGAGAGATTGGACAAAAAGATGAGGGTGGGAGACATTTTTGACACCTTTAAGTGAGCCTAGAGCTCTTCTGTAGGGGCTTAGAACCAGTGGGGGTGATCAGCTCTGGAGATTCTTGTGACCCAGTTCTGCAAGGACCATTGAAAGTTGGAGAAGGAAGACATTGGTGGCTGGAGAGGATAAAGAACATATTCTGACTTCCTCTTGGGCAGACTTCTTGGCCCATTTC
The DNA here is from genome assembly GCF_024139225.1 of Suncus etruscus. Classification (NCBI taxonomy): domain Eukaryota; kingdom Metazoa; phylum Chordata; class Mammalia; order Eulipotyphla; family Soricidae; genus Suncus; species Suncus etruscus. Next base: position 49,241,051 of record NC_064861.1, read on the forward strand.
CTCTCCTGAAAGCTGAAGGTCCATCGACAGGCAAATGCCACCGAGCCTTCAGTGCTGCATCTCAGGTTTAGAAAGCAGAGCTGACTATGGCAGGTGCTTAGCAGATATTTTAGTCAGTAAATGAGTAACAAGAGGAGCTGTAAGTTCTCTAAGCCAGCAGTATCTTCTGCAGGAGGTTAGATGGCAGCATGGAGAGGGGACAGGGATCCTCTCAGGAGAAACTTTGGAGGGAGAACCAGTGGCACTGCCACTCTTGGCTCTGCTCTTCTCCTTCATACGCTCCATTCTTAGTGGCCACCTTGCCCTTCCTACCAACCTCTTTATTTGAAGTGGCAATTATGATGGTGCTGCTTTCTCTCCCTTCACCTGGAGCCTGTCACATTAACATGCTGATATTGTGGAGATCCTTGTAGCCATTGAACTCCTCTCTGCTCTATATCTGCTCATGTTTATATGTTGCAATAAGAATAGGTCTAGGGGTCTGAGAGATAATGCCCAAGTTAAAGCACTTGCCTGGCATGCAGCAGCTCCAGTTTGAACCCCATCACCACAATAGGTCTTTCGAGTCCTACCAGAAATGATCTCTGAACACAGCACCAGGAGTAAGCCATGAATCACCAGAAAGGGCTCAAAAACAAAAGTTAAATTTAAAAAGTAGGGAAAGAACCTACTTAAGACTAGCATGCACACATCTCTTATACACAGATGTGGCAGTGAACTTCCCTGTGGTTGCAGTAATAATATTGAAAATATGTGCCCCTTTTTGAGGTTTGCTGTCTCACAGGCACTTATGTAACATCATCAATTAAATCATGTAATTTGCTGCAACCTGGTTGGAAGTGGAAGATATCACATTGAGTGAAGTAAGCCAAAAGAAGAAAAACAAATACAGGATGATCATGCTAATCTGTGGTACATAGATATTCTGGATGAGGAAAGGTCATGTAGCAAAGTAGGCATGCCTACTTTACCCTTGAACCCAGAAATTAAGGGGGAGTAGGACAGAGAAGAAGAAAAGAAATTAGGGCAGGAAGGAAGAAGATGAGAAAGGGAAGTAATGGGGAAAGGGGTCAGTGCTTCTGTTATATTAGTGCTGTGGAAGAGTGGTATAGCTCAAGCAAAGCAGACTCAACAACACATGAGATCTAAGTCTCAGCCACCGAATTTGGTAATGTGTCTGTGAAGGTGGCAGGTAGCAGGTGGTGATGGGGAGTGGAAGGCTCAGATGATGACATATGGGAACACTATGATGGGAGTTGACATTGGTTTTGAAATATTATATGCCTAGGGCCGGAGTGATGGCACAGCAGTAGGGTGTCTTCCTTGCATGCAGCTGACCCAGGATGGCATCCCATACGGTCCCTGAGAACTGTCAGGAATTATTCCTGAGTATAGAACCAGGAGTTATTATTGCTGACTGTGACGGAAGGAAGGAAGGAAGGAAGGAAGGAAGGAAGGAAGGAAGGAAGGAAGGAAGGAAGGAAGGAAGGAAGGAAGGAAGGAAGGAAGGAAGGAAGGGAGGGAGGGAGGGAGGGAGGGAGGGAGGGAGGGAGGAGAGAGGGAGGGAGGGAGGAAGGGAGGAAGGGAGGAAGGGAGGGGAGGGAGGGAGGGAGGGAGGGAGGGAAGAAGGGAGGGGAGGGGAAGGAGGGAGGGAGGGGAGGGAAGGAGGGAGGGGAGGGGAGGGAGGGAGGGGAAGGAAGGAGGGAGGGGGGAAGGAAAAAAGAAAGAGAAAAAGAAGGAAATAAAGGAAGGAAGGAAGGAAGGAAGAAGAAAACAAAGAAGAGAAACTGAGTCATATGTTCACATGCCATTTGGAGACTTGTCCTAGGTAATAGTGGGACACCAAGGTCAAGGTTGAGACCAAGGTGTCAGTGCCTGCTGAGTTTCTTTGGATGATGCTGTGATGTGGCTTTTGTCCTAAGGTCTGAAGAAAGGAAATCAGTGTTATTTCAGCTCTATTAGCAATTAACAAGGAGGACTTCCTGGAAGAAGGAGGCTGTGGACACCCCTGGTAAGTGATGAGGAGAGAGAGGAAGAAAAGAAAGCCTCTCCTTGTGCTCAGATCTGATGATGCTCTCACTTGGCCAGCATAAAGTGCTTTCCCCCAAGGGGAGGCTCATTTATTTCATGGGCACAGGATTTGGGCTGGGATGCATATGTCCCATTTATAGATAGGGAAACTAGGAAGGTGAGTGACCTTAGGTTAGTGGCTAATTTGAGGGTGACCTGAATCCTCTCAAAAAAGTCTTTCTGTCTCCTAAGATCTGTCCAAGTGCTTTTGAGAACCTGGGACTCAGACATGTACTGCTCACTATTCTCACCTCTTGGACTATAGCATCTTTGTGTTGTTTTATTCTTGGATCACACCTGGTGGTGCTCTGGACTTACTCCTGGTTCTGTGCTCAGGGATCAATTCTGTCAGAGTCAGGGGGCAATATGAGGCATTATGGATTAAACTCAGGCCTCCTGCAAGGCAAGTGCAGTGCCCTATTTACTGAACCATCCCTCTGGCCCAAAGGGCTACAGCACTTATCAGAGCTCACCTCCCTCAGTCAGCCAGTGAGCCTCTTCTTTCTCTACCTTACCCAGATAGAAAGGAGGAGCTCCTCTCCCCAGGAACTCTACCACCCTTCACTGCAACCCCCCTCCAACCCCCATGGCCTTGAGTCACCAGCCCCATGCTCCTGGGGAAGTAAAATACCTTGCCTGTATTTCTTTAAGTGGATTGTCAGTGTCCCCTTTATCAAAATTAACAGGTGATAGAAAATGTCTTGAAAAAAGCATCAAGGAAAGGCAAATGGGTTTTTGAGATGAATCCCAGGCACATGCTGGTTTGGGAGGACTTTGTGGGACTCTTCCTCCCACCCCGCACTTCAGGGCCAGATGAAGAGGATCCAAGCCCACAGCTCGGGATGTTCAATGTCCGGACTAATCACATCCCCTGAGGCTGCCTGGGGTGGGGGGCAGATGCAAGCTCCCTTCACCATTCCCTGCCTGCACCCCGTTCGTTCTCCTTCCCACCCTCCTCTCCTCAAGGTAGTTCTACTTAATTTTGTTTAGAAATTTGAAAAGCAAGTGGAAAGTGCAGTATGATTATAGACTTTATTTAAAGGTTTGATTTAGGTTTCTCTCTGTTCTTATATCAAAGATAAAGTGGAAGTGGTGGTATCATGTTCAGGTAATGAGATTTTATATTAAAAAGAATAAATTAAGCTAATAAAACCAGAGGCAGAAGGGCCAGGCAGGGCTGACACGCTCACAGAGGAAACCTATACATTTATGTAACACGGTTCTGATGTGATTAGGAGTCGAGATTTGGGCTTAGACTTTTAAGCCAAAGCAGTTTTTCTCCCTTGTTTCTTTTTGGAATTTAACTACCCAGACACCTCAAAGGATGAGATTCTAGGGCTCTATGAACCAGAGACAATTGTGCAATTTCTCCCCTTTATTCTTGACTGGCTGTGTGACTGTTGCAAGCGGCTTAATCTCTCTGATCCCCTTTCCTCTCTTTTGAGGAATCCACTCGGGATAAGGCTGTGGATGTAGAACATGGTGTGCGAAAAGGGTACGTTGTTAGCCCTCAAGGAATACTAATTGTGGTATCTTTTTTTGAGTATCTGTTTTCTAGCAAGCTGATGGGGACTATTGCTATTCACTTAGGAGAGCTGCCAGGATGAACCAATGAGAGAAGGCAAAGATCATAGCACCAAAGTAGCTAACTATGAGACTCATAACTGAAGCTCCAATTCTTGACCTGGACCCTAGGAAGAATCTCCTCTGGTCTGTCAAGAGAGGCTGCTTTCTGTCTCAGATGTCTGCAAGCTGGTGCAAAACCACCAGCAATTTCCAGCCTTCCTTCTGCCCTCTCCCCACTGCACACACCCCCCTTTTCTTCCTCGTGAGCAATAAAACAAAATACAAAGAACAGGAATCAAATAAAGATTCCGAGACCAAGCCGTCTGTGGTCATTTTCAAGCAGACCCTTCTTTTGAAAAGCCGGGTGACATTTTCCTTTAACGCCTGATTTTTTTTTAATGCTGGCTGCATTTTTTAAGCACCGGCCGGCTTGTAACTAGCCGAGGCTATACAGTAGCTGTGCTGACTGTACCATTTGATCATTAATTTATCACAGTTCTAGCAGTTTGTCTGACAGGTGATAGCACTTTCATCTAATGAGCCCACGGCCAGGGAGGGAGCCGGCCTGCAGGGTAAGCCTGTACATGCTCTCTCTTGGGCTGTTTTCGTTTCGGGGACCACAGCTGGCCCAGAAAATAAGACTTGGGGTTGGAGAGATAGTAGAACAGGTAAGGCCGGGTGTTGCCTTGCATGCAGCCAACCCAGATTTGGTTCCTCCATAGCATATGGTCCCCTGCGCATTACCAGGAGTGATTCCTAAGTGCAGGATCAAAGTAGACTTTGAAAAGCAAACAAACAAAAATAACACATCACAGTTTGACAGTGTTCTTAGTATAAAGGTACCATGCCCTCATTCCATGTTCTACTAGTCCTTGGGTGGGGTGGTCCCATGTATATCCCTAGCCTGATTTTAGTCAGTTTCTGCTGTAACCCCAAAGGGTCTTTGTACATGTGTCTTTTATTCCTAGATGCTTTTACCTCTCATCTTTCACTCAGCCTTCTGTTTTCAAGTCAGCATCATTTACTCAGGAAACCCTACCCTAATTTTTTGATAAAATCAGATTCAACAACAATAACAATAACAACAAAAGAAAGCATCACTGAGATGAAGTCATGAAATTTTCCTATACATGGATGTACATGGAATCTATCATGCTGAGTGAAATAAGTCAGAGGGGGAGAGAGAGACGCAGAATAGTCTCACTCATTTATGGGTTTTAAGAAAAATAAAAGTCATTTTTGCAACAATCCTCAGAGACAATGAGAGGAGGACTGGAACTTCCAGCTCACTTCATGAAGTTCACCACAAAGAGTGGTGAGTGCAGTTATAGAAATAACTACACAGAGAACTACCATAATCATGTGAATGAATGAGAAAACTGGAAGGGTGGGGGTGGGGTGGGATGGAGGGAGATTTGGGACATTGGTGGTGGGAATGTTGCACTGGTGAAGGGGGTGTTCTTTACATGACTGAAACCTAATCACAATCATATATGTAATCAAGATGTTTAAATAAAGAAAAAAAAGTTTCAAATAAAAATAAAAGAAAAAGCATCACTGGGTGTGGCCCCTAAAATCAATCAATGGAAGAATGGAAGAATAAAAGAAAATGAAACCTGTGTCCTTCCACATTGAAAAAGGCTGGGATGGGGTTTCCACTGGGCCAAAGACTAGAGGAAGTCTTCAACTGGGAAAATTTCAGTCTCAGCCAAGTATCTGTGTCAGTGAGTTCATTATTGTTTAGACTGAGTAACAAACACATTCCCCAGTCCTTGTCTCTATCAACCCAAAGACTTGCAACCACAATCCTGATTTTTTACTCATAGGCTTGGAGTAGGGGGCTATCACACAGCAATTGCCATTTGGGATAGATAAATGGAAGTTGTATGCTACAGAGGTAAGGAGGAAAGCAGGAAGAATTAATATTCCAGAATGCCTCAGAACTTCTCATGACACCTCATTTTCATTCACACAGGCCCACATCCATGTCCAGGTGAGCAAAGAAGTAAGATATTTCTGTGTCCCCAAACAAGAGCACCAGAAAATAGTGAGACCCACTCTAACAGCTGTTTTTGTTCTCCCAGAACCTCACCTGCACTGAAGATCTCAGAATGAGTCTTCCTTTCCCAGGGTCTGCTCCAGACCCTCACTGCCACTTTAACCCAGGCCCTAACTGCCTCTCTCTGGGCTCTCTGTGCCATCTTTAGGCCAATTATGAACTCTGGATTTCAGCAGACTCTGGGCTTTGGAGCCATTATTGGAAAGTGGGTCTAAGTATCTAGAGTTCAGAGCCAACTATGACTAGCAGTGCCCATGGGAACCCAGAGCCTATAATAGATCTAGTTTAAGCAAGATTCCTGATCCCTCTCTCCCCCTTATTGCTCCTCAGCTTCCCCTCCTGCCCAGTAGTTCACACACTCACACCTCAAAAGTTCTCAGTGCCCCACTCTCAGAGGGTATCCTGGCACACATAATCATCCATATGACTTTTCTATTTCAGGATCCCATGAGGACTGAGTGTCACTAGATGCTACAATTCTGGATCCTGGGATTTGTGTTCAAACAGATGTAACCCTCCCTCAACTTCCTGTGTATCTTTCCTGGATGGGAGGGGTCTGTGGTTGGTAACAAAGGGGTTGCCTCAGGGGAAGAGTAGAGAAGAAGGAGCAGAGAGAAACAAAGCAGGTAGGGAAGAGAGACAGGTTGGGTGCAGAGAGGCTGGTTAGCTTAGAAGCCATGTGAGATATGCACATGGTGGTTAGGGCCTTAATAAAGTTCCTGAACTTCATCTGATTGCTGTGGGTCATTTCTTCACCTTTATCCTGATACTTACAAACCTGCCAGGCCAAAGATGCTGCAGGCACTGACTGGGCCAAGAAAGGCCTCACCATCCATTTTCTATCCATGCACCATCCAGGACTTTATAATTAATAATAAATGCAACAAACACACACACACAGTATTTTGAGCAAAAAATTCTTTTCCTATCCACACCTCAGAGTTTTTATTGTAAATGGGATAATGTTGAACCATCTCTCAAGGGCCCTGTGAGGATGCGGGGGAGCTTGCATAGAGAAAGGACTTAAACTTTTTCTGGCATTCCAGAAGTTCTCCTTGTTAAGTATCATTGCAGTCAAGCTGACAGTACATTCCTTAAAATCTCAGAGACTCGGTCTCCCATTGGGTTCTTGAAGAGCAATAACATATACAGAGGAGGAAGGACAGAGTAACAAGACCCATCTGGTGGGACTCTGGGCCTGGTACAGAGCAGGTGTCCATTCATTGGCAGGAGCTATTTGTAATGTGGTTAGCAACCATAGCTCAAACTTCTCATTCATTTACTTAATCATTGATGCTACTTCCTCCTGCTCTGGGGGGCTGGAGGAGCCTGGGGAGACTGTGGTCCCATAATTACCCCTTTTTGTAAAGGGACTATGCTGCAGGCAACTATCACATCTGTAGGCTGAGGGAGGCCAGAGATTGTCTTCTCTGCTCATCAACCCCCTCTTTGCCATTTACATGCTCAGTGACAAATCCATGGAAAGCAGTTATGGCCACAGAGCAGCTCATTAGAGAGTCCATTCTCCGACTCTAGCTACACAAATATTGCCACTTTCTCCCAATGTGGAGTCCAGTGTGTTCTCAGGAAGCAAGCTAGACCATTGCCAGAGGAGAGATCAACAATGGGTAACCTCTTTCCTGCTCTTTCCTCTGGGCAAGTTCTTCCTGAACTTGTTAAAGGACCCTGGGCCAGGTCATGATTCCTGCAGGTTTTAGTTGTCTTAACATGAAGTATAAATCATGTGAAGTTCTCTCACACGCTGATATTAGGGGCAGAGAAGTCCAAGGCTCTGTTGATGAAACTCAGAGAAAAGGAATCAGAAGCAAGTTAACTGGGTTCTTGCCCAAGCTGGGCACCCACAGACAAGTCACCCCACCTGGCTGAAACATGGACTATGTTCCTGAAAAATAACCCTTCTACACTATGAATCAGTTGTTTGTGTCCCTGGCTATTTATACTCTGCCCATGTCCAAAAAAGATTTGAGATGGCTTGTAATCAGATGCTGTGAAAATAGACATAGAAAATCAAAGACCAGGAAGGAGGAAGAAGAGGCAAGTAGACCAGCCACATGGACCAACATAGCTTCAGTGGGTAATGTGACCTTTTCTGTCTTGGGCCCCAGGAAGCTCAGGGCTAAATTTATTATTCCAGAGTTACACCATACAGACAATTACCTGTTCAAAGAAAATCCATGCGTATTCTAGAGAGCAGTTCTTTCCTCAGAATTAAATGCTGAAAATAGCCATCAAAGATGCAAAAGTTCAGAAAAGGCCTCTAACTATTAGCTCTCACATTTCTTCACTCAATAACTACTGAGTAAGATGACCTGTTTTGAGAATGTGAGTATATGAAGTGAATAAAGCTAACAAAAGGAGTTGCTCTCTAAAGTATGTTTTTGTGAAGGAAAGTACACGATACACAATAACACCAGGTAAATAAGCCAGAAAATGTGAGATAATAAATGCAACTCAGAAAATGACAGGCTGTGAAGGGAAGGCTGCTACTTTGGATCTTGGAACGTCAAGAAAGCAACTTTGTGGAAAGAGCTGTTAGAGTTGAGAACTGAGAGCCTTGGCCACAGCACTCTCTGACCTTCCCAACTTCAGGGCCAGTCTTGCCTTTGTCCTGTGTCCTTTCCAGAGGGGCTGATACCTGGTGGGTTCGGCTGGCTGGGGACTGGTTTCCAGTCAAGTCAATATGTGGCTGGAGTGAACATAAAACTTCAGTTAGAGCTGGAGAAGGTAGTATAGTGGGTGAGGCTCTTGCACTGCATATGGGCCCCTGAACATCACCAAGAGTGATCTCTGAGCACAGAGCTAGGATTAAGTTCTGAAACATGACCATCCTCTCAAAAAATCAAACTCTTTTCAGAGTACAGTACCCCTGCTAAGTGAGCTCAAAGAAACCATGCATCTGTTGAATGACAAATGTCCGAGATAAGATCACTTATCTTGCAGGTTGTGGTGGTTCAGCCCAGAGCATCCAGTGGTCCAGGGCACAGGGATGGGCACCCTGCCTGTCAGTTCCTACAGAGCATACCTGGCAGACCCTGATGCCAAACCTCAGAAAAATTACTATTAAAAGCTATGTATATTTCTTAAATCTAAAATATACTTGGGATAGGAGTACAGGGGGTAGAGTGTTTGCCTTGCACTCTACCAACCTGGCTTCAATTCCCAGCATTTCATATGGTCTCTGAGGCAGAAGTAATTCTTTATTTTTGGTTTTGTTTTTCTTTTACTAATATTTATTTTTAATTTTTGTTTTATTAATATCAAATTGGTGGCAATACATCAATGTGGAGAATATTCATTTTTATTAATCAACTTTTGTTAGTAATTTTTATGATAAGCACAATTCACAATGCACATAAATGTGTTTTGTAATAGTAGATTTTTATGATTTTTTTTTGCACTGATCCTATTCATTTATATTCCAGATGAACTTCTTTTGGAATATCATGTTGAATATTTCACTTTGGTTCACAGTGAAAAATGATTTTTCCAGTCACCAATGGTACCTTTGCATATGAAATAACTATTATTATTTTTGTTCAACTTCATTTTTGAGTGAATCATTATAATTTGGTCGTGGATCAGATTTCATATTCTTAAATGTAGCTTGCTTCACAACAGCATCTGTGTTACCTTTACGGTGTTCTCTCCCAAGAAACTTACAGAATTTTTGTACAGTATTTCTGAGATCCCATGAAGTATTCTGTAATAAGACCAACTTCAGACTCCAGGCATACTAGGTTGTCCAACCCCAAAGTCTTTCTCTGTGGTCCCAGTAAAAGTTCTTCACAATCACCGTTACTGTCAGCTTTCTTTTCTTTCCTTCCTTCCTTCCTTCCTTCCTTCCTTCCTTCCTTCCTTCCTTCCTTCCTTCCTTCCTTCCTTCCTTCCTTCCTTCCTTCCTTCCTTCCTTCCTTCCTTCCTTCCTTCCTTCCTTCCTTCCTTCCTTCTTCCTTCCTTCCTTCCTTCCTTTCTTTCTTCTTTCTTTCTTTCTTTCTTTCTTTCTTTCTGTCTTTCTTTTCTTTCTTTCTTTTCTTTCTTTCTTTTTCTTTCTTTCTTTCCTTCTTTCTTTTTCTTTCTTTCTTTCTTTCTTTCTTTCTTTCTTTTGAATTCTTTTTTTAATAATTTACTTATTTAAACATTGTGATTACAAACATAATTATTGTTGGGTTTCAGTCCTAAAAAGAACACCCCCCCTTCACAATGCAACCTTCCCATCACCAATGTCCCCATCGTGTCTCTCCCTACCCCCGCCTGTATTCAAGACAGGCTTTCTACATCCCTCACTCACTGACATTGGTATGATAGTTCTCTGAGGCAGAAATAATTCTTGAGTGAAGAGCCAGAGGTAACCTCGAGCATCAAAACATATGGCTCCCAAACTAAAGCCACAAACAAACAAACAGGCTGGTCATGGGAATATCTGGGTTCCCCCTAGAATATTACACAGTGCCCTCAGCACCTGAGTTGGGTATGACCTGGGAGACGATCCACTGAGAGTCTAGGAGGTCACCTTGGCCCTTCTCACGTGGAGGGAGCTGAGTCTCCCTTTCCTTCTGGGTTAGTCTGCTCCATCCACCCCTAGGCTAGGCCTCTCTACACCCTAGGTCAAAGTAGCCCCTTTTCAACAGGTGCTTAAGACACAGATACCCTCCCCTGAAACGCCTGCCAAATCAACCTCAAAACACAAGTCAGCAGAGAATGTTGACTATGGCCTGCTTCCCTGAGCAATGGGAAAACCATTCATAGTCATTTATAATTAGCACACAGCAGCAGCAATTTGCATGCAAAGCCCTGGAAAGCTAGGTTTGTTTTGAAGGCCAAACCTGCCCCCTGCAGTCTTGTATACAGGCTCTGCTCTGCATCCCATTTCTAACAGAGGCAGAGTCCTGTGAGGTCCAGCCTCATGCCTGCTCCTACAGTTTGTCTTCTCCAAAAGTTCTTTGTGCTGTACTCCCCGATTCATTATCATACTTTGTTTATGGTCCCCTGGCCACCAGGCTGGAAAACATGTCCACTGAGGCACAGTGTTTGGAGAATACGTAGGCTTCTCACCTAGAGGTGAGTCTGCACAGAGCACCAGGTCATCTGTAGTGTCTGGGCACAGCTTTGGCAACTATTCTGGGAGGAAGGCACTACTGGGATCTGGTGGGTGGAGGCCAGGATTCTGGTAACTGTTCTTCAAAATGGTTGGCTGCTGCCCACTACAAAAAAATGATCTAGCCCCAATGATTGATAGCACCAAAGAGAAGAATGATTTTTTCTGGCCTTTTTATTTATTTGATGATCGATAGAGCCATCTGACTTTTCTCTAGGTGCTTGGTGTCCACAAAGAAGTTTACAGGTTCACTTTGTCCTGTTTGGATGCCAAGAGAAATTTCCCCCGTGTTTTCATATACTGATATCAACAGCCATGGTCTAAAGCAATGCAACGTCAACTCAGACCTCAAGTATCACTTGTTGCTTGTTCTCTGTGCCTGCTAACACTACTGGCCACTCCAGAAAATTTTAACCCCCCAAAAAAGCCAAAAGTGCCTGAGATACATCTGTCCTGTTGGGATGGTCTCAGGGAATGACAGATTGTGTGTGTGTGTGTGTGTGTGTGTGTGTGTGTGTGTTTGAGGGGAGCTCTCTTGCTGGTACTAAGGGCTATATGCTCAGAGATCACTTTTAGTAATGCTCAGGGGATCATGTGGGGTGTTAGGCATTAAACCCAGCTTGACAAATATAAGATAAGTGTCTTACCTGCTATACTATCTCTTAAGCTTTTGAACCTGTTACATATAATACAGTAATGCATCTGGGTTATTTATACTAAATAACAACTTAAGGTACTGGCCAGAATTTCTCACAAAGTTAAAAACAAAACCAACATCAGAGCCAACAATCCATTTCTGAATCTATCTATCTACATATCTACACACCTATCTGCCTACCTACCTACCTATCTATCTATCTATCTATCTATCTATCTATCTATCTATCTATCTATCTATCTATCTATTTACCTACCTACCTACCTACCTATCAACTGAAAACAGGAATTCTTGAAGAGATATTTGTGTATCTATTTTCACAGCAGCGTTATTTACTATAGCTAAAAGATGAAAGGAGCCAAATGTTCAGTAGTGGAAGAACAGATTGAACATATTCCACATAGTGGTATATTAGTCCTCCTTTAAAAGGAAGGCAATTCTGACATGCTACCTTGAGGGGGAACCACGGTAAGCAAAATATGCCTGTTGCCAAAAGACAGAGAATGTACCATGGGGCTTTTGTGAGGTGCATGACATAATCAAAGACAGAGACAGACGGTGGCTGACAGGGGGAATGGAGAGTGGTGTTTAAAGGGTATAAAAAGGTTCTGGAGTTTCTATGAATAACCTTGATAATATACTTAGCACAACAGAATTGTACACCTAAACATAAATACAATGGTCAATTTGATGTGATATATGTTTTACACCGTCAAAATGAGAGTGTTCCAAAGGCAGGGGTTATGGGCAAAGTTCAAGGGTAACGAAAATGTCCTTAGAATTGGGTCACAACCTGGTACTCTTAAATGAAGGGTAAGATAACTTTTTGGCTGGTGTTAGTCATTTCCCCATCTTCCCATCTCCCCATTTCCCCATCTCCCACCTCTATCATCTCTCCATCTCTTCACCTTTCAGGGTTATGCAGGCAGCTGGATTTTAGGGGCTCCCTAATCTTTATTGGGTTAGGCACTTTCTCTTTCAAGGCAGTTCTTAAAGCCCATTCTGGGCACTGGGTTCGCACCCAAAGCCAGAACTAAATGAGGCTCTCCAACCCCCTCACCTATAGCTGGGCTAGGGGCTTTCATGATCAGAGAAGATGGGCTGGGTGGTAAATCTCTTTGACATTTGAAGGGGCAATTCACCCTCCTTGGTTACTGTTTCTCATTACCTGGAGGTGTCAGTGGGACAGCAGAGCAGAAATTGTGTGGTTGAGGACAGAGAAGACAGTGCCTGTGTGTACAACCTGGAGCTGAGGGGCCCCTAGGGAACCTGAGGCTCTACAGATCTTAATCGTTCATGTCAGATGGTGGTGGCTCTGTTCAAGGACCTGCCAAGAGGTTGGTCTGGTGGATGAGATGTGGGACCAAAAAGCAACAGATCAAAAACTCCATGGGGAAAGAGGCTCCAGCTCAGAGTCTGTGCACAGGCAGAGCTGGAATGTTCTGGTGGTTCAGGCCTGGTCACTGGATGGATTCGTGTACACATGAATGTCCCTCTTCTCACATTCCCTGGGCCTAGGCTGTCTGGGGCTTCAAGTTCCTGGTGTACACATGTGCTTCTTCTGGCTTTAGGACACATCATGAGTCAGTTTCATGTATGGGCACTCAATCATGTTCCAGTACTGACAGGAAAAGGAGGGAGATCATGTTGGCTGTGAGCATACACTGGGAGGAGAATCAGTGCTAAGAGACTGTGTCGACACTTGGGAAAAATGAGCAGCAGTTTCATGTGGTGTCCTGGTGTCCAGCTGGGACAGTGAAAAAGAGACTAAATTTCTCCTCTTTTAGCTTAGTTAGGGATGATCTGGTACAGAGCAAACTGCATTAAAGTGCACTGTGGTCCTAAAGAACTCAACAATGCCTACCAGATAGGAAAGTTGGGCTGTCACCCAAGCTACACTTTGCTCTCAGCTCACTCACTCTACTCTCCTTAGCTCCCAGACACAGCCAGCCTAAAGTCACCAGCTTTGAAGAACAGCAGACTTTCTGAACTTATGCTTCAGGGCAGAATGTAATCACCCCAGCTCTCCTCACAGCAGAGCAAGGGACATTATAGCCTGGAACATCACCATGGCCAGAGTCACCCCAGGTTTGTGCCCTGCAGCATTACTCTTTTCCAGGCTGGTCATCAGGCTCCAAAGGGTGGTTTGAATGAAAAAAAAAAATACTCAAATTGTCCCCAGCTTGGATATATGCCTTTCTTGCTCTACTATTCTCCACCCCAATAAAAGTTTGGGCGTCTCTGTAGTGTATGTAGCATTAGTGTCACTATCTATCCCAGGCACTTAATTGGGTATTAGAAAATTGTTTTTTCTTTCCAAAGTGAAGTGAAGTGGGGGCTCTGGGCATGTGCTTGCTGCCACAGTCAGGTCTGTATGGCAACATGGAAGTTATTGTTATGGAGATGACCAGGCAGATAGACACTTTTGACTGTTTCATTTGAGAGTTTACATTTTTATGATTTGTGTTGATGTGTACTTTTATACAATTGATGGCTATTTTTGTCTAAAATCTTTATTGGAATATTACTTAAATGTTTTGATTTTATGATAGCGAAGCTTGTATTCGGTGTTTTGCCAATTAGTATTATATGCTTGTAATAAAAGCAAAAGATATAAACAAAGACAAGGGCCAAGAGGAATGGTCTATGGCAAGAAGCTTGCCACAAATAGTGGAAGAGTGCAGTTAAGACAGAGAAGGTACCACTAGGACATTGATAATTGGAAATGATCACTCCAGACAAGACCTGGGCACTGAAAGGAGATAAAGTGATATGCACATCCCTCCAGAATATTGCAAGCCACAGTGTCTGAAAGGAAAAAAGGAAATAAGAGAGTGTGAGAGAGAGAAGTATGTCTGCCATAGAGGCAGGCAGGAAGAGGGTAGAGGAGAAGGGCAGGAGGGGAAAAAAAGGACACTGATGGCAGAAAATGTGCATCGGTGAAGGGATGGATATTGGACACTGTATGACTGAAGCTCAATTATGAACAATATTGTAACTTTATCTCACAGTGATTCAATTAATAAATTTATTTTTAATGTTAAAATATAGCTAACTAATATAGTTAATATAATATATATAATATATTATATAATTATAATATAATAATTTAGTTAAAAATGGACTCCTGGGGCTGGAGAGATAGCATAGCAGTAAGGTGTTTGCCTTGCATACAGAAGGTTGGTGGTTTGAATCCTGGCATCCCATATGGTCCCCTGAGCCTGCCAGGGGCGATTTCTGAGCATAGAGCCAGGAGTAACCCCTGAACGCTGTTGGGTGTGACCCCCAAAACAAACAAACAAACAAACAAAATATATATAGACTCCCTTGTACCTGGCCAAGTTAAACTTTCTCAAGGCCTGTTGCAAAGTTGCCCCTACTTCAGAGCTGCTCAGAAGGGAAAATATTGCTCTTTGGCCTGAAAACCTGGTGGAGGGGTTCCTGCACCCACTCACTCTACCTGGTGGGAGAAGCACTAGTTCCCAGGAACCACCTCCCTTGTCACACAAGAGATAGACCCTAAGCAAGTGACCCAGCTCCTGAACCCTATTGCTTCCATTATCCTAAAGGGAGCTTCAATTGGAAGTTTTCTGCAGTGAATGGAATGGAAACCCCTTCCCTGGGTTGGCAAAGGTGATAGGAGATCATGGAGGTAAATATACATAAATTATAGAGACAGGAGACATTAGGCAAGTGGGATACTGTGGGGGTGGGAAAGAGAGGTGACTTCTAAGGGGGGGTCAGTCCTGGAATTTATACCACTGTTTTCACCATTTAAGAAGATAAGATTGAACTGATCCCAAATAGATTTCCCCAAACCCATTGGACCTCACCCTCTGCCCGGATGACCTAGATGAAGATAACAAGGCCCACAAGACCCATCACTATCTGGTAGAGCTGCTTGCTTTGTTCTGAAACAACACTGCTTAATGGAAACATAATGTGAGCACGCCAGTGAAAATTCTCTGGCAACCTTGTTTTTAAATAAAATCAATGAAACAGATGAAAGTCATGTATTAATTACTTCAGGCAGCTCAATATGTCCAGATAATTATCATTCAACATGCAGTCCATATAAAAATAAACATGGTTATTTCATAATTTTTCTTATAATAATTCCTAAAAATCCAATGTCTTTTACAATCTTGCAGTTTTATTCAGATGAGCTGCATTTCAAGTGCTCATTAGCCACATTGGGCTAGGGTTGTAGTGTGTGCCACACCATTCTAAACTATCATCTACCTTCCTTCTTGCTCTTGACTCTGCATCACTATTTTGTCATAGCAACCGTAAGGTTGTTCCGTGTAGTAAGAGCATCAAACTAGAGCAAATCTTTGGCATACTCAACACCCATCTCCTTCTCTGTACTTTAGAGAGAGATTGAAGCAGACATCAATAGTGGACAGCCAATTCCTCCCACTCATCTTTCTTAACTGAGACTGGACCAGGCTTCTGAATCTTTTTCCCCAATAGGCATTAGCAAATGATTGCAATCTGATAACCAAATGAAACTTCTTTGCCCCCTAAAATCTCTGTGTTACCTAATATGTCAATGCCCTTATAGCTTTCTAACATTCCAACTTCCGGAATCTGGGTTTCTGCCTATTTGGCTCTTTCAGGGTTATTCTCCATGTCTCCTAGCAGAGTGAGTCTTGTTTAATTCAGATCACAGATGCCCACTGATTTGGGTTATTTATTCTCACCTATTTCAGATACTTTTCCTCAGTTCACCTTTGGGTTACTAGTGTCTGAGAGCAGGTTAGCCAGTTGATAGCCAGGTACAGGGCTGAGCTGAAGTTGAGTGTGCTATAAGTTCTGAAAGTGGTTAGGCTTCTTTCTGCATCAAGGGAAGCCTTTCTAAAGGTTAATGGTCTGTTGGACAAGCCCAGACCATTGCTCATCAGTAAGAGAGGGAGTTGAGTCTAACCTTAAGAGTAGAAGAAGATTTCCTGACCCCACATGATCAAAACATTGGGAGTAACAGGACTCCACATAGCTGGATTTTTAGAAAAGTAAAGGTTGTCCATTCTGGATACTGATTTTGCTTATTTGCATTTTTATGGGCAAAGTTTTTTTTAACTAAATCCTTTGTGTCAGAACACTATTGATTCTCTCTGATGATTTAAAGAGACACGTTCATTATTGTTCTCTGTGTTATCATATTAAGAACGTGTCTGACCCACCAGGTGGGCAGGTCTGTTTGCCCCTGGCACTGAGCTAGTCCTTAGGAGCTCTGAGTTTTTTAAGTCTCCTGTCTGCTTTTTAGTCTTTCTCATTTTCCAGTCAGGATGTGGGCTGTCATCTCTGTTTCCTGATGGACAGGCTGCTGAAACACCCCCTCTCTCCCTATTCTCATTTCTGGGGCAGAAAAGACTTAGAAACCACATCACTGCCATACTTAGAACAGCAGCCACGGAAGAACAATTAAGCCCAAAGTGGGATCTTACGGGGATCTTCTGTAAATGAAAACGTATGGATATGGCAACTGTTGTGGTTGAAAAGGTTCCCAAAGAATAAACTTTGAATAAGTTACTTATGATATCATATCACTGAATGTCTAATTGGTTCCTAAATGTTTTGGGTGCATTTCAGAACCTTTTAAAAATCATTAGCCTCACATAGATGTATAGTAAATACTCCTGTGATGACATAAAGCTAGTTCTAATTAAACTAGAGGAAATCGAGGAAAAAAGAGGTGATCAGACTGGACTAGTCAAGGGCAGCTTTCAGAAGGAGGAGAGATAAATTATGCTGGGAAGGATGAGAAGTAGAAGGAAGCTGAGATTCTGAGCAGAGACCAGAGGGGGAAGCAGTGTACGGAAAGCTTCATCAATTAAGCAAAGATTCTGTTATAAAGCCTGTGGGCTTTTCTTTTCTAACTCTTCCAAGAAACTGGATGTTTTACCTCCCCTTATGTAGAGTCCTCCCTAGGAGGAGCTTAGGAACTCTTTATAGACACCTATAATAAACCTTGGTTTTATAGTCTGTACAATGGGCCTCTTTGGCTGACTTGCAAATCCCTTTGTTGACTTGCAAACTCTGAGTGATAAATTGGATAAATTTATCCAAACTCTGAGTGATAAATTTGGAAAGTGTAGCCTGCTCCTAAGACAAAAGGACAAGGAACACATGGATTTCAAGGGAGGGTGCATTCATCTAGAATTTAAAGCATAATCA
This sequence comes from Suncus etruscus, assembly GCF_024139225.1. Lineage (NCBI taxonomy): Eukaryota > Metazoa > Chordata > Mammalia > Eulipotyphla > Soricidae > Suncus > Suncus etruscus. The sequence goes on from NC_064861.1 coordinate 49,258,697, forward strand.
CACCAGAAATGCCTGACTCTATATGGATATATACATGTGCCAGAGTTGGTTTCCATTGCTCAGTGCCTCCAATCCAGGTTCTCTACTCCATTTCCCAGAATCATGCTCTTTTAAATTTTTTTAGTCTTGTCTCCATGTATATATTGCAATTAGAACAAAGAAATGTTCTGTTTAGATTTGTCCAGTACTCAATTCCCAGTACCCTGCTTTCTTCTGCCTAAGTTTGTCCTCACAATTGCCCCTAGGAAAAACATGACATTATTCTGTCTAATTTGAACCACTGTTCTGTGGTGACCTACCCAGGACACCCCTTCTCCCTAAGCACATTTAGTGGGAATTCAAGCTTTTTTTTTTTTTTTTTTTTTTTGGTTTTTGGGCCATACCTGGTAACGCTCAGGGGTTACTCCTGGCTATGTGCTCAGAAGTTGCTCCTGGCTTGGGGGACCATATGGGAAACCAGGGGATCGAACCACGGTCCGTCCAAAGCTAGCAAAGGCAAGGCAGGCACCTTACCTTTAGCGCCACTGCCTGGCCCCGGAATTCAAGCTTTTATGCTATTATGGATCACATAGGTGTGACTATCTCTGACACTCATCTTTAGACACAGATGTTGGTGAGATTTTCCTAGGGTAGCTGTGAAGAGCTATGATTTCAGGATCGTGGAATCTACGTGCACAGAGAATGTTCTCCACCATCAAATTCCCCTCTAGCAATGCTTCAGCTCCTTCCATGCCTTCCAGAAGTAACAGTGGCAATTTATTTTCAGCCTCTTAGTTCCTGATAAGCCTTGAGCTACAGGAGTCCCTGCTTCAAGTACTGTGCTTCTGAGGACTCAGCTCTTTCCATCCATAGTGGTGCCCCTACTTCACAGGGTGAGGAGTCCAGGGATCCAGGTGCCAGTGCCATGATGCTCTGGGTACTCTTGTTTCATTGCTCAGACAGCACTTCCAAGGTGCCCTTCTGCCTTCTCTTGTTTAATTTCATCCTACTTCTGATCAACGGTAAGCCTAGTTTGTGTATTCCTGGTCCAGAGCACAGACAAGGAACAAATGTCACAGACGTTGAACTGGCCTGGGAGCCAGGCTGGCCAGTTAGGTGAAAGTCTGTTGTGAAGACCCCCACAATGAGACATGGAGTCAGGTGAGGGGTGCATAAAAGACTCTTTCTCTTCTCTTGGATGGCCATGATATGCACCATTGGGATTGGGATTCAGAATGTTTCGGCAGCAGAGAGAAGAGGAAGTGAGATCCCAGTATGCCACCAAAAAGTGCCAGACCACCTGGCGGGCACTCATCTCTGTGCATGTCTACAAAGCCCAGCTCCATCCTCACCACCCAGGGTTGCATTCATTACCATTGCTTCACCCAACTTTTCAACCAGTTCAGTTTCCTCTTTCCTCCCCATTTTCAGCAAGAGGGAGACAAGTGTCTGGGTGGGGGCTGCCTCCTGGGACTCATTTCCAGTCAATCTACAGCACTTCAAAAGGGTTACTTGCAGAGAAATGCGTGGTATGGAAATGAGGTACACTGAGCAGGTGTCATTCCCTCCCTGGTCTTCCCGAGAGAGGGTGGGGAAGACAGGGCTGCAAGGCAGCCAAAATAAACCCTGCAACTAAACCTCAGCCCTGTTAGCGACAGCTCCCAGAATGTAAAGGGACACAAAATCACTCCTAATACACATCCTGGGCAGAGAGCCAGATGTCGCTGATAGCAAAGAGCATGGTTGGCAGGTGAAAAGCTGCCGCCCCCACAGCCCCCAACAAAGCCGGGTTCGGGGTATGTCTCAGGCAGACCTCATCCTCTTCTCACTCTTGTCCCCTTGCCCCCATTGTACATTCCCTTTCTTGGTCATGCCCAATGTTCTATGCCAGGAGCCCCCCAATACCTCGAGGCAGTAGGAAACATTCCCCCATTTCACAGATGAGGAAACCGAGATCCAAGAGAGAACCACCATAGGCTCAAAGTTGGGCCCCAATATGGGATGGAGAAGAGGGCACACATGGATATTTCTGACTGCATCGAGGGGTCTGCATCCTGCCCCCCACAATCACCCACACAAAGCACAGGAGGTTGGCACATGAGCAGAACTGCCGCTTCTGGCCAAAGGTCCTAAATTCACCCTGGGTTCTGGTATTTCCCAACTAAGAGTAAAGGACTAGCATTTCTTCTGGACCCACCTCTGAGTCCCGTGCCATTAGGGGTGCTGGCACAGACAGGGTGAAAGGAAGGGAACTGGAAAAATGGATCACCCAGCTTTGTTTATTTTTTCAGTTGATTGGTTGATTGATTGATTTTTGTTGTTGTTATTATTGTTTTGATTTTTTGGAGGGCTTACACTTGTGGTACTCAAGGCTAACTCCTGGTTCTGTGCTTAGGGGACCATATACAGTGCTGGAGATAGAGTCCTGGTCTGCTGCATGCAAGGCAAGCACCTTATCTGCTATCCTATTGTTTTAGTACAAACCCTATTGTCCCAGTTCCTATAGGGGAATCAGAGTGTAGCTATGACTATATGTAAGGAACTCTCCTCCCACACGCTTTCCCTGTTGCCTCTGAGGGGCAGCCAATGCCAAGCAGGGTGGCAGGGTTGAGTGTGAGAGAGAAGGGTGTTGTAGGTTTTTGAAGGAGGAAGGTAAATACACGGATGGTGGGTGTGGTGTTAGAATTATCTGCATGAGAAACCATTATTAACAGTATTGTAAACCACAGAATCTCAATCAATATAAAAAAAATTTTTTTAAAGCCTGAGCCCGGTCTTCTCGGCATCCCTTTGACAGAGCACATGAGTCTAGTGTCACATTTGCCTCCTCTACCTGCCAGTGAATTAATTTGCATTGACAGAGCCCCAGGGCAGCATGGAAGCTGCCGGCCCCTGATGGAAAAGTGTGACTATGTGCCAAGAAGCTGGGGGTGGGCCTCTTTACCTCCCTGAAAAAGAGATGCACTAGGCCCCCTGAATGTCCCTGGAATGTGAGGGGTCAGTGGCGCCACCAGCAGGGATCCCACCTGGCCTGGGATGGCAGGAGGCTGCTCAAAGAAGAAAGCTCAGACAGAGAAAGTCACTTAGTACAAGGACCTCTGAGGGAGGACCTGAAACCACAGTTGTGGCTACACCCCAGCCAGTCCTGCTCTAGTCAACAATACTCTCTCGGACTCTCCCCATGCTGTTGAGACCCTCTTCTCTCAATGCCAACCCCTGCAACACCCCCACTTCTGAGGAGTAGCTGGGTGAGGATATACCACCACTTTTTTTTTTTTTTTTTTGCCAAAGAGACAGGAGGAGTTCATAGGGATGACAGGGAACTACATGGCAAGGCAGCAATGACATGCAGACTGGTCCCTGTACCTCCAGATGTCCTGCTCCAATTCCTCCCTAGTTAAGAACTCTCAGCCCCCCCCCCACAACCTTCATGCCCTCCTGGGCACTACACCACCCTGGGGCCCTTTTGAAGGTGACTATAAGCAGCTCATGTTGGCTTGTGAGTTGGTCTGGTGGGCAGATCAGTGGCTTTGGTGACGAACGGGATGTCAGCCCTCCTCCAAGCTATGTTTAGAAGGTGTCAATCCCAAAGTGGAACGTCTAGGGTGCTCATCTAAGAGGTAATCACCAGTGTCTCTAAAACCCCATCTCTGACCTTCCTGCACCCAGATGCCAGCTGCTAGAGTCACAGGGCAGGATGGGAGGTGTTCATGGCAAGACGAATGAACCAGAGTCCTGGTAGAGAGCAGAGCCTGGGCGAGGGGCTGCTGATTCTCCTCCCTCCTGCAATGGCAAGGAAGACTGGAGTCAGCTTCACAGAGTAGAGCCCACTTAGGATCAACCTGTGCATGCCCATGGTACACTCAGCATCCAAACCTGAGTTGGCGCATGCACACTGCATGTGGAACTACCCACACACACTCAGAACCACTTCATTCACACACATTCAGGGTCACACCCCTGCACACACACATTCAGGACCCTGCCTCTGCACACAGGTACATACTTAGGACCACACACACATGCACACATACTCAGAGCCCACACCCACCCACACACTCAGGGTCCATGTTCATGGACACATGCAGTATCTGTATCTATATACAAGCATGTACACACACACACACACACACACAAGGCTCAGACACTTACACTCATTCATCAGGGACAGTTTCTGCATTTGACACATGGCAAAAGTTGGATCACATTTTGTAATGTTAGCTAGCTAACAAATACAATATTACAAGGATTCATGAACTATGAATCCTAGACCAGGTCTGTCCTCTTTGGAATCTGTGGAGCTCACTGCAGCCTAAGAGGTGCTGCTCAATTCTTTTATTTATTTTTTTCTGGTGCAAACAGAATGAAATTTCTTCACAAGCTTCTGTTATGAAAGAATATCCTGAGACTGCAGTATATTGGTAAATAAATAAGAAACCAGTGCTTGGGGGACTATCATATTTCACCACATAATCTCATACCATTTTTTTGTTCAGTCCAAAATAGTTTTATAACCTTTAGAAAAATTTCACATCATGGTTGCACCCTATTTTGTGTGTGTGTGTGTGTGTGTGAAAAAAATTGCATACAAGCTACTCCTCCTTAATGGTCTTCCAGCAGTGCTTGGGGACCATGCTGTGCTGGGGGCTGGGTTCCTGTGCGCAAAATATACTCCCCATCCCCTTGGCCTTTATCTTTGTCATGAAGAACTTTGTGGAGTATCCTTTGAAATCACCGAAATGCATTTTCCACTGTGAGTCAGGATGGTCTTTGTACATAAGCAAGGATCCAAATCCCAGAAAGAAAGTGTGTGCTGAGACTGACCAGACCCCCAGAGCATCATTTGCACACCCTGGTTTCAAGTTTGCACCTTCATTCAGGGGTGACACTCTCATGCTACCCTAGAAATATCACATGAGAATGAGCCATGGACTGTGAGCTGAAAGTAGGACCCGGGTCTTTCCTTCTCCGGGGAGCTACCATCCTCTATTGTGAGGTGCTGGCTGGAAACAGGGGTTATAGGGAAGAAGTGGGCATTCAGGGCTAGCTTTCAGCTGACAGAGCATTGTTTGCCCAAGTGGCTTCCCCAGTTTGATGAGGTTCTTTATCCTTATTAACAATCTCTACCTTCCTCCTATTTTTTGTAGTCAAACATCAAACAGGGATCTTGTGCACTGAGCTCATGACTATTTCTGCATTTTTTTTAATGTATTACTTTTGACTTGGCAGTCACACCTGGTTGTGCTTAAGGCTTACTTTCTCTGCACTGAGATCACTCCTGGTGGGAATAAAAGGATAATATTGGGACAATATTAGGCATCAGGGCTCAAACACAGGTCAGCTCCATGCGTGAAAGTGCCCTACCTTCTGTAATATCTCTCTAGTCCTTTATTTTCAAAATTTTGGCAAGCAACTTAACCCTCGTAATATCTTCCCAATCCCTCCAAATATCTGTCTTATCTTATATTCTTTTAATTTGAGGCACCATGATTTCCGATATTGATAATGATAGGGTATATGAAGTTTCAACACTACACTCTCCACCAGTGTCCAATTCCCTCCATTATTGTATCAGCATCCCTTCCCAAATACACTTCCCTTGCCCTTGGTAAGGCCAATTCTATCAACTGGTTCATGGGTTATATTGTTTTTAGGTCATGTGTTATTGCTACGCTGTTTCTTATTTGCTGTCAGTGGCCTGAACTCAAGAATCAAGAAATGAATCAGAATCCAACTTTCTGCTGTCTACAGAGACAGACTGAACCATCAAAGTTAATATAGGCTCAAACTCTAAGACTAGCAAATAATCTTATAAGCAATCATTTGCCTTAAAAAAGTTGGAATAACCAGACTTATATCAGACAACAAAAAACAAATTTTTGTTTGTTTGTTTGTTTTTTGGGCCACACCCGGCAGTGCTCAGGGGTTACTCCTGGCTGTCTGCTCAGAAATAGCTCCTGGCAGTCATGGGGGACCATATGGGACATCAGGATTCGAACCAACCACCTTTGGTCCTGGATCAGCTGCTTGCAAGGCAAACACCGCTATGCTATCTCTCCGGGCCCACAAAAAAACAAATTTTAAAAGGTTATGAGAGGCAAAGATGGTCGTTACTTACTTAAGATATCTCTGATTTAGTTTGGTTTTGGTTTTTGGAGGACCATATTCTGCAATACTCAGGACTTATTGCTGGATCTGCACTCATAGAATTAATCCTGGTGAGCTTGAAGGAGCATATGGGACACCAGAAATCAAACCTTTATCAGTTGTGTGTATAAGGCAAATGCTGCCCTACCCACTGTCCTATCACTCTAGCCCCAACGTATCTCTGATTTTAATGAATTTTGTTCAGAACATCCACAAAATCAAGAATTTAGTTGTACCACTTGAGGTGAAATGGAAAAACTAAAGCTCCACCGGTCATTCATGTCCTCTTCCACCCTTTGCCCCTTTTCCTCTACCCTCATTGTCATCTGTGTTATCTATGGAAATTAAAAATCTCACATCACAATGTGATAATGCTTTGCTTTTCTAATTACTCAGATATTTATCACATCTGGTGGTCTTTATTCTTTGTGAAGATCTACATTTCTACCCAAAATCACTTTCCTCTCAGTCTTAAGAATGTCTGATGGGACCGGAAAGATGACATGGAGGTAAGGCATTTGGCTGGCCTACAGAAGGACAGTGGTTCGAATCCTGGCATCTCATATGGTCCCCTGAGCCTGTCAGGAGCAATTTCACAGCATAGAGCCAGGAGTGGCCCCTGAGTGCTGCCGGGAGTGACCCCCCCCCAAAAAAAAGGAAGTCTGTTATAAAACTTTATTGCATTGTGTTATGTTTTTTTAATGTTGTGCTTCTCTTGCTGCTTTTATTCATTTGTTTTTTTGAAAATAAAGTTTGGTTGTTCACAAAAGAGCTGTAGACATTCTTGGGATTCTCATTTTCTTTGACTCTACTCTTCACTTCTATTCAAGTATTCTGAAATTACTGATCCACATCAATAACTGCCATTCACACTGGGAGTTTAGTTCTGTATTATTGATATTTGTGGGGACATTGCTGACTTTTCCAGAAGTCTACACATCTGAGGCTTTGAGTCTATGTTCACCCTTAGAGTCCAGGCAGACAATGAATACAGGCATTTGACAGATACAGAAACTCAGGTTGAAGAGGCAAATTCAGTTTCCTAATAAGGCTCAAACCAAGGACTCCCCACTCTAGTCTATGGCCCTTCCCTATCCCTGTTGAGTAGAACTGAGAGGCTGAAGTTATCACTGTCAATAGGAGGATGACAGAGGACATGCCTGAATCCATCCATCCAAGATAAGAAAGCACTCTGGGCCATCCTTCCTCCTCCACATCTGCTCCTGCTGGGCTGTGTGGGTTGGGCTGGGCCATTATATCCCTCCAGGCCTTTTCCTGTCCCTGCAGGAGATTGGAGTGATTGGCAGATGTCTGGGTTCCTTTCAGGATGGTTCCAATCTCCTGTTTCAGATAGTCTGCTTAATTTTGTCTGATTAACCTGAGCACAACCTTCTTGATGTCTGAATCAGATGAATCCACTTAACAAGCATTTCTTGACCACCTTATTCATAGCTGACATAGGTAATATCTAGTACTGAGTAGGTCTGAACTGTCTAGTTAATGATCACAGGCTTTGAGAAAAATGGACACAAGAACAGAAAGTTGTTTCCTGTGATAAGGCAATCTGGTAGACCATGGGCACAATGAAAAGGAACCTTTAACCCAAACATAGAACCAAAAGTGTGGAGGTGATTGTGGAAGGCCTTCTGGATGCAATGACAGGTAGACTAATGATAATAATGGTCATAATATTTGCTAGACATCTCCATTAAAAGTTTGCTATCCTGGTTTGCCTGTGACGCAGGACTTTTGGTTCTCCTTTTGGTTCTCAGATCAGGGAAGACTCATTTTTTTGGTTGTTGTTATTGCTTTATAGAATTTGAATTCTTTAAAATTACTATATTTATTTTCTAAATGCCAATGGATTGTTGACTTTAATTGTCAAAGCTAACATGTTTATAACAGCTAACATTTTTACACAGTTTAACATGTTTACACTGTTCTATTACAAACAGTTTGGTTTCCATTACACACATTTATGGTTTTTGTGTAGTTACTGCATTCACCACCACCACCAAATTATTCCCTATACTGCTGCCCTTATATAAATTCTAGTCCATCTCTTCATTCTGTTCCATCCTTGATAACCAAGGCCTTGGCTTGTCATCAGTATTGTCTATTCTCTTGTTTTGTTTTTCTATTTGCCATAGATAAAACCACCTAGCATTTGTCCTTCTCCCTCTATCTCCCTTAACAAGATACTCTCCAGTTCCTTCCAAGTTGTTGTAATCTGCTTGATTTCATTTTCCCTTATAGCTGCATAACTGTCCACTGTATATAAATCACAATTTCTATACCCATTCATCTGTCATTGGACACTTGGATTGTTTCTGTATCCTAGCCATGAACACTGCAATGAACACAGGTGTATATATATCTTTTCCAGATAATGTTTTGGATATATGCCAAGAACTGGAATCACTGGATCATATAGAAGTATAAATCTTACTTTCTGAAGAAATATGTATACTGGTTTTCATAGAGGATAGACCAGACAACATTCCCACCAACAGTAAACAGGACTTCTTTCCGTTTTGGTTTTTTTTTTGGGGGGGGGGGGCGGCCACACCTGTTTGATGCTCAGGGGTTACTCCTGGCTAAGCGCTCAGAAATTGCCCTGGCTTGGGGGGACCATATAGGATGCTGGGAGATCGAACCAAAGTCCTTCCTTGGCTAGTGCTTGCAAGGCAGACATCTTACCTCTAGCGCCACCTCTCTGGCCTCGAGGACTCCTTTTCCTCACATCCCCACCAATGCCAGTTGTTTCTGGTTTTTAATTTTTATCTTTGTCATTGTCACTAACTAGGTACCTCATTGATATGCATTTTCCAGATAGGATGTAAAGATGAGCACATCTCCCTCTGACTATTGGTCATCAGTCTATAAGTCTTCACTGGGGAAGGGTCTATTTATCTCCCTACCAGTTTATGGATTGGGTTATTGTGATTTTTTTTAAAAATAATATCTTTATTCAAACACCGTGATTACAATCATGACTCTAGTTGAGTTTCAGTTACGAAAAGAACAACCCCTTCACCAGTGCAACATTCCCACCACCAATGCCCCCTATCTCTCTTCTCCCAACCCCCTGCCTATATTAGAGACAGGCATTCTACTTCTCTCACTCATTAACATTGTCATGGTAGTTGTTAGTGTATTATTTCTCTAATGAACTCACCCCTCTTTGAGGTGAACTTCATATCATGAGCCAGTCCTTCCAGCCCTCATCTCTGGGCATTATTTCAATAATGTATTTTATTTTTCTTAAAACTCATAAATAAGTGAGACTATCCTGTATCTATCTCTTCTCCTCTGACTTATTTCATTTAGTATAATAGTTTTCATGTCCATCCATGTATAAGAAAATTTCATGACTTTATCTCTCCTGATGGCGCATAATATTTCATTGTGTATATGTACCACAGTTTATTTAGCCATTCATTTATTGAAGGGCATCTTGGTTGTTTCCAGAGTGTGGCTATTGTAAATAGTGCTGTGATGAATATAAGTGTGACTGCTGGTGGGAATGCCGTCTAGCCAAGCTCTATGGAAAGTGATATGGAGATTCCTCCAAAAACTGGAAATTGAGCTCCCATTCTACCCAGCTATTCTACTCCTAGGGATATACCCTAAGAACACAAGAATACAATACAAAAACTCCTTCCTCACACCTATATTTATTGCAGCACTATTCACAATAGCCAGGCTCTGGAAACAATCAAGATGCCCTTTAACAGATGAATGGCTAAAGAAACTGTAGTACATATACACAATGGGATATTATGCAGGAGATATTATGTAAGGAGAGATGAAGTCATGAAATTTTCCTATACATGGACGTACATGGAATCTATCATGCTGAGTGAAATAAGCCAGAGGGAGAGAGAGACGCAGAATAGCCTCACTCATCTATGGGCTTTAAGAAAAATAAAAGTCATTTTTGCAACAATCCTCAGAGACAATGAGAGGAGGGCTGGAACTTCCAGCTCACTTCATGAAGCTCACCACAAAGAGTAGTGAGTGCAGTTATAGAAATAACTACACTGAGAACTACTATAATCATGTGAATGAATGAGGGAACTGGAAAGCCTGTCTAGAGTACAGGTGGGGTTGGGGTGGGTTGGAGGGAGATTTGGGACATTGGTGGTGGGAATGTTGCACTGGTGAAGGGGGGTGTTCTTTTTTTGTTAATTTTTTATTTTTAATTATGAGAACAAAGATGCAAAGAAAGAAGACAAGGTAAAGTTACAGTGGAAGGACAATCACCCATAAACAGAATTCTCAGTAGTCCAACTTTGATATCTTAACTTTGAACTTTCAGCCAAAGAACAGTAAGAAAAATAAAACGGAACCCATGTACAATTACTTTGTCCCTCAAGTCCCCAGATTGTAGTACATAATATTTATTAGCAGCACACAAAGCAATCTAAAGACATAAAACTTATGTAACTCATTAAACATTGAAGGCAAAGTACTTTTTTACATTTCCATGCACATGCATATTAGTTTAAGTTAACCTCAAAAGTGTAAGTGGGTTGTTTTTCTTAAGGATTAGAGTCAAAGGAGCACAGTAAAAACGGTGTTAGAGTGGTGATTATTGTTTGCATAAGCCCACCAAAATATGAGGGACATGGAAAGGAAAAGCCTTGGCCTAAACACAAGGAGACCCTACCCCTGAAGTTTCCTGGCATAAGACCAACTCTAGGCTCCAGGCAAACTAGTTTGTCCAATCCAGGTCATTGTCTGTAGTGCCAATACACTTTTATTTTTCACACAGTCTCTGCTGTTGGTATCATGCTTCTGTATTAAAGATCCTGGAATCTGCATATCCTACATTGCAGTCAGGATGGTGCAGAGCATCCTCTCGTTTCAACTCACAATTAAAGGGCAATGCAGAGAACCCTGTCCTGTAAGCAGGTCATTGTTGTTAAGTCTTCTTAGTGTTAAGGGAAGTCTCTTTTGAGCAGGTCAATGTCAGAGCAGTGGTAGGGTCTTCCCTGGTAGAGGATTGATTCTAGATGTTGTTATAAAAAACCTCGGATGCTTCATGGATAGCTTCCCTGGTTCAGGGGTGAATGGAGAATGTCCATTCTTCTGAGCCCTGTGGCAGGTCATTATATCAATGTTCAGGTATAAGGTCCCATTGCACTACAAGATTTGTGTGTTCCAATCTCTATTAGATAAGAACTTATTTGTATGTATAGTATTTTCCCATTTTAATGTGTCTATGTAAACAAGAAACAATGCCATGTGGCGTTATTGACGCATATAGGGCCATAAGAACAAGTCCAACAATCCCCATGATATGGTTCAATCATAAGCATTAAACTTAGGGACTCTTCCACCAAAATTCCTTATTGAACAGCTCACAAAGAGAAGACAAGATAAAAAGTGGGTAGAATCTTCACAGTAAAAGAATATTTAGAAAGAGTGATAGCTGTTAAAGAAAATACACATAAATATTCAAAAGACATGTGTCCATTTTCTGTCTTTTGAAATAGTTGGGGGTTGTTAAATCCAATGCACGACTTTGGTCTGTGATAGGACTGTGTAGTACTGAAGTTAAACAGGGTAAATGTGGGGTACTGATGGTTGGGGGTGAGAGAGTTAAGAGTTAATGAGCTTTGTAGGGGTGTGCGAAAGGTCAGAATCTGTTGGGGCAGGAGGTCGGTCTTGGTGCCTAACAAATTAAAGAACTGAGGGTAGAGAGGGTTAATTAAGGGGAAGATAATGAATCTGGATTGGGAGATGAGGGAGTAGAGGGGCTCTGGCGTGGAGGAGGGGAAATATATCAGAGAGGCTATATACATTGTATAGATAAATTGTTTATGGATTAGGCTTGGTAGTCAGAGAGGACCACTGTATAGGAAGTCACGTCTACATATACACTGATTTTAGAGACCTATTTGAATATTATCCTCCAAATCTAGGGAATTCCATTTTTTCCCTAGAAACAGTCGAGAATTAATAATATTTTTGGGAGTTGAAAATGAATACTAGTGAGAAAAGAACTCATGAATGGGGTCCAGTATGCATAGGGAGGAATTTTTCTTCCCCACCCTCCCCCCAGGGCCCGATTTACCAGGCGTGCCCCTGAAAACCAGTCTGGCGTGGGGGGATCTCAGTCCCCTGGACTAAATGGTCAGCCCAGGGGGCCTATGGCTAGCTGTCCTGCCCAAAGCCCCCAACATACCAGCTGAAGAGAAACAGAAGAACTGGCATGTGGAGTCTTATGGGTGCAGCCCCTGCCTCTGTAGTTTGTGTATGCATAGGGGAGGAATTTCTCTCCCCCACCCTCCCCCCAGGGCCCGCAAAGGGGAGTGTTCTTTACATGACTGAAACCTAATCACAATCATATTTGTAATCAAGATGTTTAAATAAAGAAAAAATATTTAAAAAAGAGAAAAAAAGAATATAAGTGTGAGGAAGGGAGTTTTGAATTGTTTTGTTTTTTTTTTTTGTGTTCCTAGGGTATCTCCCTAGAAGTGGTATAGTTAAATCATATGGGAGCTCAATTTTTTTTTTTTTAAGAATCTCCATATTGCTTATCATAAGGGCTGGACTAGATGGAATTCCAACCAGCAGTGAATGAGAGTTTCTTTCTCCCCATATCCCTGCCAGCTCTGATTGTTCTTATTCTTTGTGATGTGTGCCAGTCTCTGTGGCATGAGATGGTACCTCATCATTGTTTTGATTTGCATCTCCCTGATGATTAGTGATGTGGAAATTTTTTTCATGTGCCTTTTGGTCATTTTTATTTCTTCTTCAAGAAATTGTTTATTCATTTTTTCTCCCCATTTTTTGATGGGGTTAGATTTTTTTCTTGTTAAGTTCAGCCAGTAACTTGTATATCTTAAATATTAGCCCCTTGTCTGAGGAGTATTGGGTGAATAGTTTCTCCCATTTTGTGGGCGGCTTTTGTATCGTAGGCACTATTTCCTTTGAGGTGCAAAAGTTCCTTAGTCTAATATAGTCCCATCTGTTTATCTCTATGTCCACTTGTATGGAGAGTGCTGCTTCTGCCCTTGAAGATGCCTTTAGTCTAGACGTCATGGAGTGTTTTACCTATGTGTTTTCAATATATGTTATGGTTTTGAGTCTGATGTCTAGATCTTTAAATCATTTGGTTTTGACCTTTGTGCATGGTGTTAGATGGAGGTCTGAATTCACTTTTTTTTTGCAACTGACTGACTAGTTGCCCCAACACCACTTGTTGAAGAGGCTTTTCTTGCTTCATTTTGCACTTCTTGCCCCTTTATCAAAGATTAATTGATTGTATGTCTGAGGAACATTTTCTGAATACTCAAGTCTATTTCACTGATCTGAGGTTCTGTCTTTATTTCAATACCATGCTATTTAAATGACTATAGCTCTGTAATACAATTTAAAATTGGGAAAAGTGATGCCTCCTATTCTCCCTTTCCCAAGGGTTACTCTAGCTATTTGTGAGTGTTTATTGTTCCAAATGAATTTCAGGAGTATTTAATCCACTTTTTTGAAGAATGTCATGGGTATCTTAGAGGGGTTGCATTAAATCTGTACAATGCTTTGGGAAGTATTGCCATTTTAATTATGTTAATCCTCCCAATCCATGAGCTGGGTATGTGTCTCCATTTCTTTGTGTCCTCTCTTATTTCTTGGAGCAAGGTTTTGTAGTTTTCTTTGTATAGGTCCTTCACATCTTTAGTTAAGTTGACTCCAAGATATTTGAGTTTATATGACACTAAAGTGAATGGTTTGTTTTTTAAATGTCCATTTCTTATCTATTATTATTGGTGTATAAGAAGGACATTGATTTTGTGCATTAATTTTGTAGCCTGCCACTTTGCTATTTGAATCTATTGTTTCTAGAAGCTTTTTGGTAGAGTCTTTAGGGTTTTCTAGATATAATATCATGTCATCTGCAAACAATGAGAGCTTGACTTATTCCTTTCCTATCTGGATGCCCTTGATATCTTTTTCTTGCCAAATTTATATGAAAAGAACATCTAGCACTATGTTGAATAGGAGTGGTGAGAGAGGATAGCCTTGTCTTGTACCATATTTTAGAGGAAAGGTTTTTAGTTTATCATGATTGAGAATAGTATTTCCATTGGCTTGTGTAGATGGCCTTGACTATATTGAGAAAAGTTCCTTCAATTCCCATCTTGATGAGAGCTTTTATCAAAAGTGGGTGTTGGACCTTATCAAATGCTTTCTCTGCATCTATTGATATGATCATATGGTTTTTCTTTATCTTTTTTGTTGATATGATCTATTATGTTGATTGATTTATGGATGTTAAACCATCCTTGCATTCCTGGAATGAATCCTACTTGGTCATGGTGTATGACCTTCTTGATGAGGCATTGGATCCTATTTGCCAGAATTTCGTTGAGGACCTTTGCATCTGTGTTCATCAGGGATATTGATCTGTAGTTTTCTTTTCTTGAAACATATGTCTTGTTCTGGTATCAGGGTGATGTTAGCTTCATAAAAACTATTTGGGAGTGTTTCTGATTTTTCAATTTTATGAAAGAGCCTGAAAAGGGTTGATAGTAGTTCCTCTAGAAAGGTTTGAAAGAATTTGTTATGAATCCATCTGGGTCTGGGTTTTTGTTTTTGGGGAGACTTTTGATTACTCTTTTAATTTTCTCAGAATTGTTCCTCTCCACAGAAATCTTTAGTAAAAGGCGAAAGATTTATGCGATCTGAAGAGAAACCAGAGTATGCTCTTTTAATTTTCTCAATAGTGATGGGTCTATTTAGATATGCTAAATCATCCTAGTTTAACCGTGGATGATTGTAGGAGTCCAAGAATTTATTCATTTCCTCCAGATTCTCATGTTTCATGGCATAGAGTTTCTCAAAGTAGTCTCTGATTACCTTTTGAATCTCTGCAGTATCTGTATTGATCTCACCCTTTTCATTTCTAATCCAGCTTATTAAGTTTCTCTCAGTTTCTTTATGAGTTTTGCTAACGGTTTATCAATCTTGTTTATATTTTCAAAGAACAAATTTCTGCTTTTTTTGATTTTTCGAATTGATTTTTGATTTATATTTCTTTGATTTCTGCTCTAAGCTTTATTATTTCCTTCTGCCTACCTATTTTTGGCTCCTTTTGTTGATCATTTTCTGATTTTAAAAGCTACATCATTAAGCTATTTATATAGGTCCCTTCTTCCTATCTAATGTGTGCTTACAAAGCTATATATTTTCCTCTTAGTACTGCTTTTGCTGTGTCCCATAAATTCTGATAGTTTGTGTCTTCATTGTCATTTATTTCCAGAAATGTTTTGATTTCCTCTGATTTCATTTCTGACCTACTGATTAGTAGTACTGATTAGTGTGCTGTTTAATTTCCAGACGTTAAAGTTTTTCTTCTGTGAACCTTTGAATTCACTTCTAATTAGAGTGCTTTGTGATCTGTGAAGATAGTCGGTGCAATTTCTATCCTCTTGACTTTATGGAGATATGTTTTATGCGTCAGCATGTAGTCTATTCTGGAGAATGATGCATATGTATTGGTGAAAAATGTGTATCCAGTTTTCTGGGGATGGAGTGCCCTATTTATATCTACAACTTCACTTTCTTCCATTTCTCTTTTCTGAGCTAGTATATTCTTGTTGAGTTTCAGCCTGTTTGACCTATCAAGGGATGACAGGGAAGTGTTGAGGTCTTCTACTATTATTGTATAGCTATTGATGTCTTCTTTCATATTTGTCAACAATTGTATTAAATATTTTTCTGGTCCCTCCTTGGGTGCATATATGTTTAGGAAAGTGATTTCTTCCTGCTGTATATATCTTTTAATTAGGACCATCTTTGTTTCTTATAACTTTTCTGAGTCTAAAGTTTGGGTTATCTGATATTAATATGGCTACTCCAGCTTTTTTAAGGAGTTGTTTGCTTGGATGGTTCTCCTCCAGTCTTTTATTTTGAGTCTAGTTTGTTCTGACTATTTAGATGTGTTTCTTGTAGGCAGCAGAATGTTGGCTTCAGCTTTTTGATACATTTTGCCACTCTGTGTCTCTTAACTGGTACATTTATTCCATTGACGTGAGAGAGACTATTGTCATGGCATTTGATGTCATCTTTGTGTAGAAGTTTGTTGTGTGTGTTGGTCTTTCTTGTCTTAAAGTAGACCTTTCAGATTTTCTTTTAAGGCTGGTTTAGAGTCTGTAAAGTTTCTGAGCTGCTGCTTATCCTTGAAGTTATGTATACTTCCTTCAAACCTGAAAATGAGTCTGGCTGGGTGCAGTATTATGGGCGAAGTATTCATTTCCTTGCATTTTGTCACTATATCCCACCACTGCCTTTTGAGCTTGTGGGTTTTTTGGACAGGTTTGCTGAAAATCTTAAGGATGCTCCTTTGAATGTAATTTCCCTTATTGATCTTGCTGCTTTCAGTCTTCTAGTCCTATCTGTGAGATTTGTCATTGTGACTAGAATGTGTCTTAGGGTGCTTTTATTCAGGTCTCTTTTAGCTGGTACTCTTCAGGCATGCAGGATTTGATTGCATGCCATCTTAAGCTCTGGGAATTTCTCTGTAATGATGTCCTTGACTATTGATTCTAACTGGGGATTTTCTTTCTGTATCTCTGGGACTCCAATGATTCTTATGTTGTTTTTGTTGAACTTTTCAAGGACTTCTATTTTCATCTGTTCACATTCTTTGAATATTTTTTTCCATTGTTTGATAATCTGCTTTAAGGTTCTTTTTCCAGTCTCTTCTGCTGTATGGAGTTGCTCCACATCTCATCTTCCAGCTTGCTGATTCTGTCCTCAGCTGCTGTTACTCTGTTGGAGAAGCTTTCCATTGAGTTTTTAATTTCATTTGCTGAATTTTTGCTCCTGTTACTTTACTTTGAAGTTTTCTGATTTCTATCTTTGTGTTCTGTTCAGATTTATCTATGTTTTCTTTGAGTTCTATGAGCAACCTCTATATTACTACTCTAAACTTTTCTGAGCGGCTAACTATGTGTTTGGTACTTTTCGGGTCATCAGAGCTGCCATCTTATTCTCTATGCATGCTGTTTTCTTGTGTTGTTTCCTCATTGGCATGCTTGTAGTGTGGCTTCTACTGCTTGTTGTGGTGGGGTTCATGGGCAAGGAGATGCACGCAACAGTGAAGCAAAGCAGCCACACTTCTCCCTGCTTCGCAGTTTCTGGCTTACCTTCACTTACACAGCTTCAACAATGGCTTTTGGGAGGGGATTAGTCTCAGCACCCACAGTGATGATCAGCTGCAGGCCCAGAGTGGTGGGCAGCGGCAACAGGCAGGCTCCTCCCTGCTTCGCCTTTTTTGGCTTACCTCTGCTTACATAGCTTCAGCAAGGGCTCAAAATTACTTTATTTAAATATGGTGGTTTGGGCCCGGAGAGATAGCACAGCGGTGTTTGCCTTGCAAGCAGCCGATCCAAGACCAAAGGTGGTTGGTTCGAATCCCGGTGTCCCATATGGTCCCCCATGCCTGCCAGGAGCTATTTCTGAGCAGACAGCCAGGAGTAACCCCTGAGCACTGCTGGGTGTTACCCAAAAACAAAACAAAACAAAAAAAAATAAATATGGTGGTTTATAAGATAGTTGATAGTACAGCTGAGGTTTTTTTCCTACAGTTATAAAGTTGTTTCTGGTTGAGTTTTAGTCATACAGTGTACAACACCCTTCACCAGTGCACATTTTCCACCACCAATGTTTCCAGTTTCCCTCCTGGAGAGCTCATGTTGACACTGTTTGAAGCACAGTGTAGACATATCAGCACATTCTAAGTACAGCACATCTCTGAACCCATTTATTCCTTCGAAGAGCTCGGTTCTAGGTGGGGTTATCCTTGCTTCATAGCCGAAAAACATGAGGTACAACAAGTATTGAGAGATTTGGGGGTTCAGCCATATGAAAGGCATGTGTTCTAGTCTACTCTAAAATCTCTCAAACTCTGGGGACTTGACAAGGCTCTTATCAGTCAGGGCCATTATCTGAACCCCTTACTGAGATCTTGAGTATGATGACACATGGGGTCAGTATCACCTGAGAAGGAAGCAAGTGAAGAACAAGATCAGGAGCGTTTGTTATGGGGAATTAGATACTCTCCTCCAAGTCTCCTGTGAAGTTAACTCTTCATAGCACTTGCCCTCCTGGAAATTGCTCAAGACTTAAACCAGCTGAAACAGATCAAGAAGCAGCATGGTCTTATGGGGGTATGGGGGCATGATCAGGATATCCCCAGGCATCATTATAGCAGGGAAGGGCATCGAGGAGTAAGTATGAGGAAGAGGAAACAGCCTGGAGGGAAGCTCAGAAATGCAACTTGGAGCTCTGCCTTCCAGAGCACAGAGGCAAGAGTTGCTTCCAAGTGAGCTTTAATTTCCTATCTCTGATTTCTCAAGGTTCAGACTGGGGTGAAACCAGTGAAGCATTAAGAGGACCCAGCCACCATGATAAAGAATGCTTTATTAAATTCAGCACTTTTAAAATTCAGTATCAAGTTTCCAAATTTCAGAGGATATCCACATTGTATTAATCTATCCACATTTTATTAATCTTTTTATTTCTTACAATGCTGGTAATCAAACACACGAGGTAAATAAATGCTCTACCACTGAGCTACATCTGTGACAATTGATGACACATTTTGTTTGCTTATTTTTGGTATTTGGGCCACACCTGATAAAGGCTACTTCTGGCTTGGCGCTTGGGGGTTGTACCTGGTGATGCTTGGGAAATCTTGCAGGTTGGGGACTCAACTGGAGTCTCCTGCCTACAAAGTCTGTGCTCCAGCCTGTTGTGCTCCAGTCACCACCATCCCCATTCCCACTCCCACCCCTTCCACCACCAATCAACACTTCAAATGCAGAAGCTGACCCTGTGTATTTCCAGAGTTTGGCTTCATTTCTATCTTCCAAATCTTGATCCTGTTGGAGCTTGCCATTATTTAAAACAGACATGTTCTGTTTCATGGATTTTTTTTTTCTACTCATTTTGATTTTCCAAAAACAGTGCATTAAAATAGTTTCTTGCTGATGGAATTTTATTTGTTTGTTTTGTTTTGGGGCACAGCCTTAAACTTTGCCCTGAGCTGAGTGCCTCACTTGTTTACCCCTAAAACCTGGCCTCAGTCAGTTCTGATGATCTGTACCTATTGTCCAAGAAAAACGGTGACAGGCTTTCTCCCAGACTCCCAGCATGTCCCAGGCTGTGCGATGATCAGTTCCATGGTGAATTTTAGCATTCTGAGTGCTTTAAATGTTGCCACCCCACATGGAGATGTGAGCATCCCCTTCTTTTGCCAACATTCAGAACATTCTGCATCCACTATCCAGCACTCATGCTCTGGGACCAGTATGCTGGGACAGAGGTAGTTCAGACAGGCATTGCTATTTCAGGGCAGACGATGGCTTCCTTCTCTAGCCCAAATGAAACCTTTCCTCTCCCAAACTCCTCAGCCCTCTCATTAGCGGTTGTGTTTGTGGATAATAGCTATAATGAGGAGGCAATAAAAAAAATCCAGAATCTGCTGCTGGGCTCTATTCACCCCTCCACCAGAATTCCTGCCAGCTCAGGCTAAGGTCTTAATGACTCCATGTGGACTCAGGGGCCATGAGTGGGCATTTGTATTACAGCTGGATTATTTAATCCCCATTAGTTAAAAAATGCTGGGCCATAGGCCAGGATCCTCAGCAAATAAGTGGTGACAGGTGAGAAGAAAATCGCTTGTTGGCGGCCTCTGCAGTCACTTCAAAGGCCGTGGCCCTGCCAGGTAATAGAGCCTAATGGACACCAGGACCAAGCACACAGGAAAGGGAACAGGCAGGGGTGAGGGCAAAGGCTGGGCTGACCGAGCCAGGCCCAGAAGGGCCCTGTAATTAGGCCAGGATGCAGCAAGTCCCTTTCCTGCCAGGCACTTCATCTCAGTTTCTCCTGAGAGGTAGGGAATGGCCAGGCACTGGCCACCGTACTCAGAAAGAACTTGTTTCTATGCCTCACTAGGCCCTGCAAGGAGCTGGTCCTCCAGGCAGGGAAGCAGGTGTGTGTATGTGTGTGTGTGTGTGTGTGTGTGTGTGTGTTCACATGTGCACTAGTATAGGGGTATACAGGCATACTTTCATGTACATGTGATAAGTATTTGCATGTACACATCTGTTTATACATATATGTGTATTTTATGTGTATTACATGTGTCTTGGGGGTTTTCCCATGTGTCTCTCTTTTATTCCCTACTCTCATTTGGAATCTCATTTTAAGGTGTGACTACTGCATCTGCATCCATTTAGGCCCTACCTACAAACAGCCTACCCTCCCAAGCATACCAAACTCTAGATAGTTGTCCTGGAGTTTCTAGAATTCTGGCTGATGCCTAGAAACAGAACAAGTTCTCAGTCAGGGCCTCCACTCAGTAGGTTGCTGGTTAAATCCAGGCCCTTGGAGCCTATACTGGTACATCTAATAGATCTAGTTATCTGCTGTGTCTGTGCTTGGACTCCCACAGATGGGTTGAAGGTCTGGTTTCCTGATCTGGGGAACTAGGAAAGAAAAACACCCCTTTTATACAGACCCCAAGGAATCATTGGAATATGGTTCTATCCCTACCCCTGGCAGTTGCCATAGACTATTTTGGTCTATGTGACAATAGTTCTTATTGAGTCAACTAATCTTTGAACTTAAAAGTATTTTTAAAAATATTTTTTTAGGGCCACAGAGGTGGCGCAAGGGGCAAGATGTCTGCCTTGCCTGTGCTACCTAGTATGAATTGTGGTTTAATCCCCTGGTGTCCCATATGATCCCCCAAGCCAGGAGTGATTTCTGAGTGCTTAGCCAGGAGTAACCCCTGAACATCACTGGGTGTGGCTCAACCCCCCCCCATTTTTTTTCATTGCTCTTAGAAGAGGAAAATTCCATGTCCTTTGGCATATCTAGAACTGATAAAAATAATTCTGATATAAACAGGAGGCAGTTTGTAATTTCAGCTAGCTACTGTGACTACTCTAGATCGAAGTTCAAACCAGCCTCTCTCTCTGCTAAAATGAAGCATTTGTACACATTTGGGGAATGTTATAACTTTCTAGCACCAGTGGCTTATTTTTTTTTAGAAGTCTCAGTAACTGAAAGCTTGTGTCTGCTCCGGTGGGTCAGAGGATTTATGCGGATGGAGCCAAGTTAGTGGCTCAGGGGTGCCTCCCATAGATGGCTTTGCAATTAGTCTGCCAGGAGTTCCCTGACTTTGTAAACTTCCTTTCTTCCCATCTACATGAAGGTGAACCAGAAGTTCAGTGGGAAAAAAGTGCATTTTAGAGAACTAATGGAGACCTGAAAAGCAGCACCCACAAGCTTCCGTGGGATCCGGGAATCTCAGGCTGAAGATGACCTTTGAGGACATGAGGTCCTCAGGTTTAACAATAACTTGAGCTGACCCAGGTTGGAGAGACAAGCGAAAGATTTTGGGCCTGAATACTTCAGCCACATGAGTCCATATACAGGAATTAGGGGAAAAGTCTCTCAGGTGGGAGAAGCCTGTAGACTCACAGAGGTCCCTCCAATGCAAATCCCAACAACTGTCCTCTCTACCCAAAGGTAGAATGTTTTATTATGTGTGACTTGGTGGGTTTATTTGGAGGTCTGAAAGTGCTATTACCAATCATTAATATGGGATATTTTCCAGCTTCCAGGGTCCTCTAGCAACCAATAGGAACTCTCTGCTTTCAAAGAGTCCCACCTGGAGAACACAGAGAAATCAGTCCTCTAAGCATGCACATGATGCTGGAGTTATTCCTCTTTTTGTTGTTATTTTGTTTTTGTTCTTGTTTTTTTGGTTTTTGGTTTTGGGGCCACACCTTGTAACACTCAAGGGTTATTCCTGCCTATGTGCTCAGAAATCGCTCCTGGCTCAGGGGACCATATGGGACACCAGGGGATTGCACTGCAGTCTGTTCTAGGTCAGACACGTGCAAGGCAAACGCCCTACCGCTGTGCCACCGCTCTGGCCCACTTTTTTTTTGGGGGGGGGGCCACACCTAGCAGCACTCACAGGTTTGTTCATGGCTCTGTGCTCAGAAATCACTCCTGGCAGGCTTGGGGGTCCATATGAAATGCCGGGATTAAACTCAGGTGGACTGTGTGCAGGACAAATGCCCTGCCCACTCTGCTATTGCTCTGGCCCCTTCCTTTTTTAATTAAGTATTATGACAGTGAAATACTAGGGTTAAGTCCTACTGGTAGCCCATCAGACAGTTCTAACTGAGTAAGGGGCCCAAGGTCCTTCATCTTTTTTTTATCAACAATAGAGCTGGGATTTTAACCCAACCATGCCCTAGTCAGCCCTGTTTGCTCTTCAGCAGCACACATGTGGCTGTGTGTGAGGTGTGGGTGTAAGTGTTTGTCTGCAGCTGGGGCCACCACCAAGCAATTCAGACCCAGAGGAGTTTGTTTTGTAAAACCCAACCCTGCTCATTTCAGTGTGTTAACATGAAAGCTGCCTCTAATTCCATCTACAAAGACCACATGCTCTGAGCTGAAACTGGCAGGACAGCCAGAATCGCCCCGTGGCACATTCTTTGCCATCACCAAGGGGAGCAGCAGCCGGTGTGTGGCTGTGCTTCAGGATTCAGCACTCGGGTTTCATGAGACACATCAGAAATGACTCTGAAACCACCCGGTTCCTCGTGGCATGGGGCGGGGAGGCAAGGATGCAACCTAAGCTGAGGGCTGTTGCTCAGCTCCTGCCTGCAATGTGGGCCAGGCTGGCATACTCCTCCTACCCAGACAAGCAATGTCTCTGTCAGACCTAAGATTCAGGGCTCACTCACTGCCCATGTGGGCGCTGTCTTGCTGCCCACCACAAGGCCAGGGAGGACAGTTATAAATATATACCCAGTCGGCCTCTCACCTTCCCACTGGAATTAGGCATTTCTGTGGCCATTGGACAAAAACCCATCAAGCTGAATGCTGCTATTGATGGGGCCAGCACCACCCTCCTATTAGGGAGGGCATAACTGGGATCACAGGAGGAGCTGGGCCCGTGACTAGGGACCACAGGTGCTGTGAAGAACCAGGCTAGAAGTGGTGGGCCTGAGTGTTCAGTAGTGTTTTGCTTGGTAATCCAAATCCATACCCTTCAGTACCCAGAAATCTCCCTCGAACCCTCAGACCTTGCTTTTAAGATTGTCCAGGGCCTTCATTCTGAATTTCAACCATGATATGTAGGTACTTGAATCCCATGAGGATCCTACCTCCCTCACCACAAAATACGTTCTGAGAATTCCAGCCTAGGATTGCTTAAGAATTCTCTAATCTAGCTCTAAGCTTGACCTGGTAAGAAAGTCTATTGGGTGCTAATGTATCACTTCCAGATCCCTGTACTGGTCAAACACACTTGTCCCAAGGCTGGCTTTCTTTCGAGACTTCCCTTGCTCCAATGTTTCTCCACCCCCCAAAACAGATGGAAGAAACTGGAGAGATAGCACTAGGATTAAGGGACTTTCCTTGCACACAGCTATCTCTGGCTTTATCCCTAGTATCCACATCTGGTCCCCAGAGACTGGAGCCAGGAGTGAGCCTTGATCATAGCTTGTTGTGCCTCCAAAATAACAAAATCATTTGATGAGACTCTTTGCCTAGGTTATGCTTCCAAGGTACCATCCTGCAGTCAAACATAAATACAGAATGATTTGAGGAGAGTATAAATAAGTATGTGGCAATACATTTTGTTCATTTTCTTCAGATTGAAGAGTTCATCTTTCCAGTGAGTATGGCTATAAAAAAGTAGTAACCATCTAGGCATCAGTAGGAGTCTACCTGCTAAAACCTATTTTTATAAAACCTAGGTTTTATGATGCTGTATATGCACAGCATCATATACAGACATAGATTTGACAGACACAGTCACAAGTCACACACAAGTTGATACTACATGTCTGTTTTCATGGAAAACTGAGCATGTCATGCCAAGCTAGGTTCATAATACTTGGATCTTTTTGTGTGTGCATATGTGTTCAAACTCTTAGGGATCACTGACACACATGCAGAACCCCATGACATGGGTGAGATGTCTTTGCTCACATATTTAGGCTTCAGAGGACACTCCTATTCCTACCTTGCTCCCTTCAAGGGTACACTCCTTGGGTTACCCCTCAGACTCATTTATGTGCTGGCTGGGGGCTGCATCCCAATTCTTGGGTAAAAAAAGAGCTGACTCCTTTCCCTATGAAGAAACAGAGTTGATGAATTCTCCCTCCTGAATTTCTCCCTTGTCAAATGGGAGGGAAAAGTTGTTGTTTGTGTATCAGGCCCATTAGCCGAGATAAACTGTGGGCCTCCCATAATGATTAATGACAGAATAGGGCGGGCGTGGCGAGAGTAAGTCATGCGGTGAGCAGAGAGCTGAAGATTCTATCTAACGCCAGGGGAGGGCTTATTAATCTCACTTCTGGAGGAATTCCTGAGGAAATCAGTCTCCTTTATTAATGATATTTCACTCTGCTCCGTGAGACATCTTTTATCCAGCCAGAAGGGCAATTATCTATTTAGGCCAGGGAACAATATTAGTGGCTGCCTCCGCTCCTGGGCAAGGAGAGGTGCCAAGAAAAGGAGAGAAACAGAGAAGAGGAGCTGCTGCTCCCAGAATGTGGCTGCCAAGGTTCCTGACACATAGACAGACAGACAGATAGACAGACAGACAGACAGACACACACACACACACACACACACACACACACACACACACACACACACATAACTTCTCTGGGCCAGGAAAGCATCCAGTGTGTGTTTGAGCAGGCATATTGTGTGACTATATACCTGTGTTGCATGTGCTTGTCTGGTACCTGCCTCCTGCCAATATAACACTCACTGAGCATCTCCAAGGACATACTATATGTCAGGCATCTGCAAGCTATCAAGGTGCCTCTAATTGGAGTTACAACTGTCCCTCTTGGGGTTATTTCTTCCTTGAAATTCTCTTTTCCACTCAATCCTTCTAGGAGGAAAGTTGGAGGAGAATGGAGCACAAAAAATCAGGCCAGGAGAGGAAAGGAGGCATTTTCTAGATTGAAGCCCCCATAATTCCCATTAATTTATGAACAATGGCCATGGGTACACAGAGAGAGCAATGAGAATAATGGGAGTGCACTGAGACAGCTTCCTGAAAAGGGACACAGATCACAGAGTCCTTCAAAAGACCCTGAATCATTCTTTTCCCCTCTTGTCTAGGTCTTTCTTGACAAATACATTTTTTTTTTGGTTTTTGGGTCACACCTGGTGGTGCTCAGGGGTTACTCCTGGCTATGTGCTCAGAAATAGCTCCTGGCAGGCACGGGGGACCATATGGGACACCGGGATTCGAACCAACCACCTTTGGTCCTGGATCGGCTGCTTGCAAGGCAAATGCTGCTGTGCTATCTCTCCGGACCCGACAAATACATTTTTAAGTTTAATTATTAATGATTAGAGTTTGGGTGCCATGTTTTTAGTATTATATAATCTAGTCCAGCTTTTGTTTTGGTTTTGGGGCCACATCTGGCAGTGCTCAGGGCTTCTCCTCATTCTTGCTGAATTATTCCTGGAGGGGATCAGGGACCATATGTGATAACAGTATCAAACCAGCCACATATAAGGCGTGTGCCTTGCCTATTGTACTTTTTATGACCTTTGACTTGTAGTTTCATTCATTCTTGGGCAGATCAACAACCCTCACTGGGCACCCTCCTCTATATGAAGCACTGAATAAAGATGAGGAAGACCTGATGCTACTTGTCAGGAACTGATCCTGATCCTGAGAGCAGCCTTGGAAAGGAACACCTTCTGAGAAGCAGAGGACAAGGATCTCTATATGCCTTGCCAGCGACAGACCTGGAGTTGTATTTGTGTCAGTATATATGAGTGTATGTCTCAGAGTGTGTATATGTGTGTGAGTGATAATGTGTGTACGCTGAGTGTGTGTGAATGAATGTATCTGTGATTGTATGAGTGTGCTAGTCTAAGTGAATGTGTGTTTGAGTGAAAATGTGAATGAGTGTGTGAGAGAGTATGCACAAGTGCACATGATTGTATGGGTGAATGAGACTATGGAAGTATTTGTGAGCACAAGTGAGTGTGAATATGTTTGACCGTGCTAATATGTGTATTTGAGGAGGGTATAGAGAAACCAAACAGGCATATATTGCCCAACAAACCTGTGGCAATGGTGACCTTCTGTTTTCAAATAGAATTGGAACCATGACAGCCATTTCTAGTGAGGTTGGCTGCATTGCTCTTTTCAAAAGGAGCAAATAGGGGGAGGTGATCAGCCCACAGAAACTTTTACAGACACAATAAGCCCATATCTATCTTGACAGGGATCTCTAGATTGATCCTCCTCATCTCCTTCTGGCCTCTCTCAAATCCTGCAAGACTTGACCAACTAGGAATTATTCTGGATGAAATTCCCATGAGTGACCCAGACTGGAGATGCTTGTCACATGTGGGGAGAGACCTGAGATCAAGGAATGGAGGAACCTCTTAGATCATTGAGGCTGACAACTTTCCAAATGCAATCACCAAGCAGCAGCCTAAAACACCTGCAGTCATGTGGACCTCTTGCCTGGCCCAGCACCACAGGCACTGAATTGAATCTAGGCTTAGAGATATTTCCTATATCCTGTGTGAGGAGTGAGACTCTAGTTCATTCTCCCTACAGTCAATTGGAGACTCCCCTCTACAACCTCTCTTGGCTTTACTAGCTGATTTTGAGGACAGATAATTCCATATCTCCAGGTTGCTTTGTGGTCCCAAGTTGTAGGTCCTGTGGTAGGGGAGATGCAGCTGACATGCAAGCAGAGCCCCAGTTAGAGCAAATAAAGCCCCAGGAGAAGGACCTCATCCCCACAATGTCTGGAGGTCCTGACACCCAACCGGCAAAAGGCATTGTCAGCTGGTGTCATCTGTACTGTGTATTTGGTACCATGAGTGCTGGGATCTCCTGAGCTTCCATGCCTGTGATGACTGACCCCAGGAAGGTGCATACCACCTTGGCTTCCACTGTCCAAATGACAAGGTGAAGCCCCAGAGTTGTACTGCCCAAGTTGTATTGGAAGGTGCATGTGTCAGATACCAGCACTGACCATTATGCAGCACAGCCTCCCCACCTCTTACCCAGTCTCCCTGCCCACACTCAGCTCTGTTGAGACCCTGCAGGAATCAGTACCAACTCCCTTGCCCAGTGTTGACCTATCCTGGACATGTGTGTGGTGGGAGGTGGGGGTGGTTGTTATAAGACCAGCACAATCATTCTGTGGCATATTGGGATGAGGGGTGAGTTCACCATGCCCCTGATGGGCAGCCCCAGAGTGGACGCCCACCCCATTTCTGCCAGTGCTTCGCTGCCCCCCAGTCTCCCCACCCCAGTAATTAAGTCCCTAGAAGAGGAGCCTGTACAGTATGTCATAAAATCTCTCTGAACTACCTATATTTACCCCTGAAAGTGAATTCTTTATAAGACCCAAGATATCAAAGCAGCCGGGGATCAAAGTCGTTTTAATAAGCCAGCCAGTGCGTCTGCGCAACCCAGCCTCCTCCTGACCTCCTTGGAAGACACTTAGGATGCCCGTTGGATCTCATTGTCACTCTGACTGACCTCTGTGCATGCCCTGGAAGCCACAGAAGTGGCCACC
This sequence comes from Suncus etruscus, assembly GCF_024139225.1. Classification (NCBI taxonomy): domain Eukaryota; kingdom Metazoa; phylum Chordata; class Mammalia; order Eulipotyphla; family Soricidae; genus Suncus; species Suncus etruscus. The sequence continues at coordinate 49,286,443 of NC_064861.1, forward strand.
AGCTCCCTCCCTGCCCTCCTTCCTCGCACTACCTGTTGTTCTGTTCTGTGTAGACTTTACATGCTGGCCAGTGTCCCTATTAGCAACACGCAGTGTGGAGGGAAGGTTGGAGCCAGAATATGAACTAGTCATCTACACAGAGGTGAAGGAATAAAGAGAAAAGGAGTAAGATGGAGCATTAGAAATCAGAGAGTAAGGAGAAGGTCCCTGTGGGTTGGTGACTGGGAAGGAGGCTTTGGTGTGCTGATCATTTTCTGCCCTTGATTTGGGGGTTACTTAAACAGGAGTGTTCAATATATTCAAGCAGCAGCCTGAATATTGTAGGTATAACCCTGGAGACACCCAAGTCCTGCCAGGGCAGTTCTGGCTGTCCCCAGCACCATCAGGGCCAAAGCAGATCAAAAGTTGTGGCCCTTACATCAAACCATTTCATCTGATGGGCTGAGTTCTACCAGGAGTGTCACCCAGACCCCTAAGCACTGCTTAGGAGCTTCTTTCCCTTCATTCATCCCAAACTTTAATCACCCTGAATAATGACACCCCCACCTCCAAACACACATACTTTGCTCTGTCTATGTATGTGTGTGTGAAGCTTTAATAGAAGATTTTCCAAAATTGCAGCTGGTCACAGGCAGTTCAGCTGTTCCCTCCCCCCTGTTCTCAGGAGGTTCGATCCCCCAGCAGGGAGGGGATGTTTGTTACCCACAAGGAAAGGTGGGTCCCAGATGTCCTGCTTCCCTCCACGCTTGCACAGCTAGATAATTTGCCTTTCTGTGTAGATTTCAGTGTGAGATTCCAGTCTAACAGTTCAACCCTCTCATGAGGAAACTGAAATCCAATGGGATTTCAATCAGACAGATAGATAGATAGATAGATAGATAGATAGATAGATAGATAGATAGATAGATAGATAGATAGATAGATAAATAGATAGATAGACAGGCAGGCAGGCAGGCAGGCAGTTTTCAGACTTCCTTCTGGCTCTGTGCTCAGGGATCACTCTTGTCAGGGCTCATGAGACCCTGTGTGTCACCAGCCAAGTGCAAGGTAAATACCCTCCCTGCCTTCCTTGGTCTCTGGCCTCAGGTCCCATTTTTAGTTATTAATTTAGGGCTATGTTCTTACCCATCGTGTTGGGACACTATAGCCTATGAGTCCAATTTGGGTCCCTTATCGTTTTGCAAATAAAATTTTATTGAAAACAACAGTCATTCACTCAAGTTGAGGCAGAGCTGTTTGTATGTGATACCCAATGGCCTCACAGTACCAAACATTTCTGCTTCAGATCTTCTTAGAGAGTTCACTGACTAGGGCTTCCCTCCAAGATTTTCTGCTGTCAGGTCCCTCTGGTGCTCAATTAAGGGCCTCCCTGGGGTATCATGCAATTGAGAAGTCCGCAAGTCCCAAAACCATGTGCAGAAACACAAGAGGTGCTCTAGATGAAGATGGATAGATGAGTTGCAGAGAGATTCTGCCATGCATGCACAGATATTTTCCCTACTATGGATCTTGGTGCTCCTTCACCAATGTCCCCCAACCCCCAGGAGGAAATCCTGAGAGAACCATCAGGGAGGCCATGACTAGAGGTGTGGAGGGCAGTGGGCGGCTTCCTTGCAGTGAGCAACTAGTGCCCATGGAGTTCCATCCAGAGTGCTAAATCATATACAAATCAGACAATCGAATGAAAAAATTGTGTATTCATATATACTATATATTTCATATATGCTATAAACATTCACTATATATTTTATACCATAGATACTATATATGGTATATGCTATATGAAATATAGCATATATACTGTTATTTCATATATACTATCTATATATATACATATGATTTTGTACATTTTATAGGGAGAAGCTAAGGCATTTGAGACTTGAGGTCTGGGCATCCACAGAGTGTCTGGAATATTTTCTATGTTCCACTGGGATGTTTTCCAGTTCCAACTGGTCACCTGATAAACAGAAATCTGGACCCAAGGTGACCCAGATAGAGGGTTCTGTGGGGCTAGAGCCCCCCCTAAGTGTCATCCAGGGCACTTCCTAACTGGCGGTGATGAAAAGGAGCGGAGAAGGGGCCTCCCTCTTCAACACTGGTTCAGACCCAGAGATCCCCAACTGAAACTTGAACCATAAAGAAATCCCAGATACTGAGCAGTTGTGAGACCACCTTGGCACCAGAGATGGGCAAGTGAGCCCAGCCCAGAGGTTGCCTATGGGGTTAATTCCATCTCAGTGATAGGGGGACTGGACCCCACACTCCTGGAACTGCATAGGGGTCCCACGTGGGAGTGAGCTGGCAACCCCTGCCTCTGCATAACAGGTCTTTAGCTGGGAAGGGGTGAAGTGGGATGGGACAAGTAGACC